>NC_133209.1:11350646-11650646 GCF_958299795.1 Porites lutea
CGCCCCGAAAACGTCTCCATCTTAAGTTCCCTAACGTCTCCATCTTAAGTTCCCTACTACCTGCACGGAACAGTAAACAATGTTTTTAATAGAATTCTCTAGATCAGAAGTTGATCCAAGCTCTCTAAGTAATGAAAATAAATATCACTACCCAGGGATACAAAACATGTACAAGAAAGGCAACGTAGAATTTTAAGTTCTTTCCGCAATTTCAGAGTGAATTTCACCGCGGTGCATAAATTATTGTAACAATCAGGCTGCTTAAAAACGTTTGACGCACAACAAAAACAATTAGTCATTTACCGTTTTATCTGTTCTCGGTAAATAAGACGCTTACCTTTACTTTAGATTCTTGATGGACGAAGTCTATCCAGCCAGCTGAAGTTATGCAGTTTCGTTAATTTTCAAAATCAAATCATAGCGTGATTTGTCACGTAATGTTATGGTCACGTGGTACGTAACCAGTCGACGGCCAAACGGGTATCTGGCTGCTCCAGTGGATGTTTAAAGCTTTTCGCAGCATCCCAGTGTATGTTCCATCCAACGACTTTTCTTGTGCTTTTGATAGAGCCTAGCTCTCGCACCCATAAAGTAAGATTGATTCGATGGTGGCTATGAAGAATCTGATTTTCAAATCTTTACTCATATTGGACTTCCATATTTTCGTCATACCATTCAAAGCTCTCCAAGCCTGCGCTTTCCTTATGCTGATGTCTTTTTCTGAGTTATCAACCCATGACCCTAAATATTTGAAGTCATCCTTCCATTCCAGATAAGTACCATCAAATGTATGTAATGGTGTTCGATCATCAATGTTATAAGCAACTGATTTTGTTTTCTTAGCATTCAGTACCAGGCCAACTTTCTTGCACTCTTTTTCAACTGTTAGCAGTAATTCCTGAGCTTGAGCTATTTCATCCGACAGTAGTGCTATGTCGTCTGCGAAGTCTAAGTCAGCAAGAACTACTTTGGGGTGTCTTCTTGATCTTCAAGGGGTGATGGTAAATCCCAACTCTTCTTCTTTCCCAGCCATAGCTTTACTCATAGCATAGTCAAGCACGATTATAAACAGGAAAGGAGCTAATGTGTCGCCCTGCAGTACACCGGTTGTGATGTCGAACATCTCTGTTTCTCCATCTGGAGAAACCACTTTGGCCTTTGTATTCGTATACATCATCTCTATAGCTTGCAACAGGTTAAGTGGAATCCCATAGGCTTTAAGAATACGCATCATTTTACCCCGATGAATTGAGTCGAATGCCTTCTTGAAGTCAATAAAAGTCATGACAGCTTCAATGTTATTTGCTTTAACTCCCTCGATTATTCTTCTGAGTGTTAATATTTGGGCCACTGTAGATCTTTTGGGCCGGAAACCGTTCTGGTTCACTCTGAGTCGGATGTCAATTACACTCCTGATTCGGTTTAAAATCAGGCGATTATACATCTTGGCTATGATGCAAATCAGGCTGATACCCCTGTAATTATCGGTCTTTGACAAGTCCCCAGATTTAGGTACAGGGATGATGTAGACAATCGCAACTTTTTTGCTCCTTGGGGGCTTCTAAGCAACGACGTTTTTGAGCGACGCACGTCAACCGGAAGTGAACTTATTCTCATTTAATATGCCTTTTCGCGTCCAAATTTGTATTGCTAAGAGTCTTTTCTCTTATAGAGACGATTTGCCCAAAAATTTGTTCAAAATCATCGCTCAAGAGTGCAAAAAGTCCACTTCCAGTTGACGCGCGTCCCTCAGAATGGTCGCTGCTTTTTAGACATCATCAATCAAAGATCGTTGTTCCAAAAAAAATGGGAAATACTGTGCAATGCACCATCCACGGAGAACCCTTGGAAGCTGTTGATCACCACAAATTCCTTGGAGTTGAGCTATCCAGTGGCCTAAATTGCTAGGATTATGGCAAAAGGCCAACAGATCTCTTGGCGTTATAAAAAGAAACTTAAGTAAGTGTCCAGAAAACGTAAAAGAGCAAGGCTATCTTACTTTAGTTAGACCACAACTTGAATACGTGGATGTTGCGCATAGGATCAGCACATTCAAAAACAAATAAAGGACGTTGAGAGTGCGCAGAGACGATCGGCACGTTTTGTTAAAAATGAATGTGGCACAACTCCTGGAACTATTACCAAAATTTTGAATGATTTGAAATGGCCAATAGTCGGGACGTTTTTTAAGGTTTATCATTTGCATGTAGTTCTGATCGCAGTCCGTTACACTAAAAAAAGGAACAAATATGTAAATCATTACACTTCACAGGTGTTTTCAATACATTAGATTCTCATCATTTTTTTACGAGAACCAAAATAGAATAATGAGTCATCTATATTCACCCATGCGCAAATAACCCCAAAATGATTTTTGAAATTTCCTAACGGCATCGTAGTTTTGTCTCTGCTGAACGATCATGGATCGCTTGTGTTTAACCATACCTGATGAAAGTTACTGCTGCTGAAACTGTTCGCTCTATTGCAAGGTGCATGGTATAACATTAGAACTGTACCAAACAACTCAGTGAAGACATTCAACTCGCGAATCAATATGGGACTGATTTGAAAGTGTAAGTGCTACAGCTATTGCTATATCTCTTGCCTTTCTCTTGTCTGAACGAACTGTCAAAGAGCTGCCAAGTGCACACACTATTTAGACTGTGAACTTCTTTCTCAACTGAAACCTTTCAGAGTGTTTTATTTTAATCGACAGTTGTATGTTCTTCCTTTTTCTTTTCCCTCAGTTTTGAGAAGTAACATTCAGTGCATGGTTGAGTGATGAGGAACGTAACGAAGAGAGTTATCAGCTTATGGTAGAAAAACAGCAAGATATTTGTAGAGGTAACTATCCAAGTAAAAAGTCACCTTAACCAGGACAATTGTAAACTGACAGAAGGAAAAAAATGGCTTTAATATGGTGATAGAAAACTTGTCAGTTTTTTTGTAGGATAACTGAGGTCACTATAACTTAGTTTTGTTATACCCGATAACGAGTTGAAGTATTATTGATTTTCTCCGAAGAATATTTGCTCCTGAGTGATTTTACATTTGGCAATATACTAATTAGTTTTACTAGCATTATCCCTATGAGCAAATAGACTGCGTTATATAAAGTTGTTATTACCTATATATTTACTTCAATGTTTTTTTGAAAGTAAACACATAAGAGCAAAATGGGACATGGGTGTTAGAGAATAAAGAGCAGAAATTATATCGTGACAAGTTCTCTTCTTAGTCTGCAACCATTTGTTAAAATGAAAATCATTTCCTTTTCGTTGGAGAGTCGTCCAAATTTGTATTTACCTTTGTACTGTTTGGCTCAGTATCATCCCTTGAAATCAATTCTTTCCTTTTCCAACTGTGCATGTCTCGGACAAATGAAGCATTTAGAGGGCACTCAGGCCCGCGGACAGAATTTTTACGATACTTGGATTCTCTCACGGGGAATATTCCCTTGAATACACTGTAAGCCACATAGGGTATGTGCCACCCAAAAGGATATGGTTTTTGCGCTTTTTCGGTCTAAAAACGGGTATACACTTTGCTCATTTTGGTTTGGAATTGGGTATGGTTTTCGAGGGAAAAACGCCGTAAAAGAACGTATTTGTCGTTTCAATTCCAAATTAATGAATAAGAAAGAAAAAGAAATATTTGCTTATTCTTTGACATAATTTCTGCCTAGAGGCCAGGACTAAAAAAAGGCGTGGAAAATGTCATTTTTTTGGTCTGAAATAAGGCCAGGAGTTTAAAGAACAGGGCGGCTCGAACCCCCACCAAGAAATTCCAGGAGCACCCTCCCCCCCTCCCCCCAGAGATTTTCTTCAAGTAGTAAATGATGCAAAAAACGGTCAAGGTTTACATACTAGGGCTACACGGGAAAAACGTGCGGACCGATATCGATTACGAAATGATTCTAAAACGCAAGTGCCTGCTGTAACAACACCTCCGGCTCCGGCCCTTAGCTTACCACCATCATTCTCTTTCCTTGCAATTCTTACGACTTACTTCAATGAATTTACGACTATATATCTTTCTCAGTCCAACACATAAGCCAAAAACAGATTTCCTCGCTTTGAGTTAGATAATCAATAAAGGGTTAGGAATTATGTATTAGCTAAGGAAACACGGCTTGTGTTAGGTAATCACTGATTTCAAAAACCTGTTACGATAAAATTTTGACTGCCAAATAAAGAGTATTTCAAACAAATCGTATCCAACTTCTTCTTTAAAGAGTTCTTTGTTATGCTTTAACTATTGTTTTTGTCTTGTTCACTCATGTAGGCGCACAATCTAACAGAAGTACAGTCATTAATTGCTAAGTGCGGACCCAACTAAATCGGACGATTTTTAGAACGGTAAGTACTTGTAACAACTCGCATCCCGATCTTTTGTTAGTGACTTTGTGAACTGACTACTCAGGATCTCAGACTACAGACTTTGCAAAATGGCTCATTTGGTAACTCTTTTCGTCTTTACTTTTTACGCAGTCATCCATGCGAACTCAAAATCAGTCAAAATCGCTGAAAATACCTTTTTGAAGGCAAAAAGACAACAATATATATTAGGTAAGGTAGTACACTGTTTATTTAACATTAATCTATATACATAGTTGACGATATATTGCTACTGTAGCTTACTGTAAAGATGAATTCGAAGCAAACTCATTTACCAACAAGCAGATTGTGTGGCATCCTCGGAGACCCAGGGGCAGTTAGTCGGGTCGATAAAATGTTCGTGGTGAAGGTAAACTTTCACCACGAACGGTTTATCGACGCGACTAACTGCCCCTGGGTCTCCGAGGATGATTGTGTGGGTAACCTGTGGTATAAACCACGAAGGAAGTCCTCGTCCCAGGGTCTACTGGTGTCCCGGCCAATATGGCGGCGTGGAGCTGTCAGTTTGGATCTTCCATCGCTCACAGAGTCTGTCATCAGTGTAGCAGTGCACACCTAATTTAAGCTTAATCGTACCTACAAAAATTTCAAGAAAGGACTCTGCAATATAAAAACCAAAATACCAAAGAAGTCAATAGAATTAGAAGAAAAAGGTATACATATTTACAGGGGGCACCCAACGAAGCTTTCCTCCTAATTGCGTTGAAATTATGAAAGAGTTCTCCTTATCGAGTAGATGGCTAGGATGTAAAAGTAGGCGGTGATTTCAGGCTTTATCTTTCGCACCTTCCTGTAGTTCCCAAAGTAGGCGGCTCAAAACTCGAAGTAGCCAGTTTTTAGCCGGCTGCCGCCACTTAATGAGAACCTAATGTAGACTACAGTACTTTTAAATCTCTAGAAGTGCATTCTAAGCGGGGCTATAAAATTTGTATCTGTTCGGTCATCGTAGGGGAACTTGAGGCTTTTCGAAATTACAAGGGCTTCAGTTTTATTTTCGAGAAAGTATGAGACCGTAAGTTAATTAAGTTCATTTCTTTATCACCTAGAGATATGCCAAGAGATCAGTCAGGCACAATTTAAAAGATTTGACCAACAAGAAAGGTAAATACAATATTAAAATAATTTTATTCTATTTATATACATTAAGCAGTCAAGATAGCAGCACAGTGTAGAAGATACCAGAATTCAAGGTCAAAACAGGGTGTTACGAAAACTAAGACCCTTGAAAACCAAGACCTAAAACCTAAGACCCGTCTTAGTTTTCGAGATTACGAAAACTAAGACCCCCTAAAATCGAATCCGTCGAAATATAAAGTCAAATTGTAACCAAAATAGGTCTGATCTGTCAAATTATATCATGTTCGATCCTTTCCACCGGATTTTAGGTCAAATTTAACGGTAAATTTAGGGGTCTTAGTTTTCGTAATTTCGAAAACTAAGACCCCTCTTAGTTTTCGTAATTACGAAAACTAAGACCCCCACCAAAACAATCTCTAAAATTTCTACAAAGTCGCATTACGACCGTTCGAAGACTATAATCCGTAAGACAAACAAAAACTACTATCATACGCGTGCTGATCTACAATCTACTATCCGCTAACAATTTGAAGACTCGCTTTAAAAAGAGGACCAAAGCCATAGACTTCCTACGTATCTATTGTACACTGAAAATATGCCTTACCCCTATTGGTCTTTAATTTTGTTGTTTATCCTTTAAATCATGAAATTGGCTTTCTACTGGAGATGGATGTTTTTCTTCGCGTCTCTGCGATCGAGATTGCGTTACCTCAGGCGTTACCTGTAACCATCACGTGAGGGGGTTTGTATGCAGCGTGTTGTCATGTTTATTTTATTGTTCTGAAACTAGAACTCCAATTCTCGAGACGATGCTTTGCTAGTACAGGAAATTCATTCACTCATTCGTTTTTTTTATTATTATTTCATGAGTGATTTTAGCGATTATCCCTCACAGACTATTTCTCTTTCCCCCCCACACCTACCCCTTAACTACCTTTGCATTGTAACCCGGTGATCTCCGGGGTGGCAACGATAAAAACAAACGCAAGAAAAACGCAATGTAGCATATTCTCCTTTTTTCGCCCTTTTTATAACAGCACTTTTCTATCTATGACCTGGCCATCCAGAAAAGGAAAAACAAAATCCGTATTTTTGTGTGATGTTTATCCGATAACGCCGTTGACACCTTAGTGATCAGGCATTCAGGTCGCAGCGACATGTCAGCCCGCAACGAAGACAAAAATCCATCTCCAGTGGAAAACCAATTTTATGACTTCAAGGATAAACAACCAAAATTATAGGGGTAAGGCATATTTTCAGTGTACAATTATACGTAGGTATAGCTTTCATCCTCTTCTTAAAGCCACAATATTGATAATGTATGTCTGCAAATTGTTAGAAGAAGCGGATCGTCTAGCACGCGTATGATAGTAGTTTTTGTTTGTCTTACGGATTATAGTCTTCAAACGGTCGTAATTCGACTTTGTAGAAATTTTACAGATTGTTTTGGTGGGGGTCTTAGTTTTCGTAATTACGAAAACTAAGAGGGGTCTTAGTTTTCGAAATTATGAAAACTAAGACCCCTAAATTTACCGTTAAATTTGACTTAAAACTCGGTGGAAAGGATCGAACACGATATAATTTGACAGATCAGACCTATTTCGGTTACAATTTGACTTTATATTTCGACGGATTCGATTTTAGGGGGTCTTAGTTTTCGTAATCTCGAAAACTAAGACGGGTCTTAGGTCTTAGGTCTTAGTTTTCGAGGGTCTTAGTTTTCGTAACACCCGGTCAAAACAAACTACACTGTAAAATTCAAACTGCATGATAAATGGCATAAGACATAATGCTGCCCCTCTCAAACATGCAAAGGAATACTCCAGTTTTAAACCTGTGAGAGCAACAATTAGGATGCCAGGGAATTATGTTTGATGCCCTATGATATATTCTAACTTTTACATAAAAACTTTGATTAAACAATAATATATACTTAGGGGTCAACTGGGATTCGAACCTAGCAAAGAAATGGGATGCACATTTCTCCCTGAACTATAACGTGCAAAGTCAGTCTATAAGAAAATATACACCAACTCAACTGTTATTCATACTCAGCAAAGAATTGGGAGGCAGCAGCTTTCTGAACAATTGAATACAAACTTTAATTAGTTTTACGAGCATTATCCTAATGAGCAAATAGACTAAAATGGGACATGAGTGTTCGAGAATAGAAAGTAGAAATAATATTGTGACATGCTGTCTTCTTAGACTGCATCCACTTGCTAAAATTTAAAAAATTATTCCCTTTTTCGTTAACTGAAGAGAGTCGTACAACTTTTTATTTAAGCGCCTTTGAACTGTTTTGGTTTAATATCAACCCTTCAAACCAATTCTTTCCTTTTCAAAGTGCCTCGACCAAATAAAGCATTTAAAGACACCCAGGCCCATGGACAGAATTTTTAAGATACATGGATTTTCTCCTGGGGAGTAATCCCCCTTATATAAGCCAACTAGGTATGTGCCACCCCAAAGGGTATGGCTTTTGCACCTTTTTGGTCTAAAAACGGTCAGGACTTGGAGAACCGGGGGGCACACTCCTGGGATTTCAGTCACTTTTGTAAATAACACAAATAAGCAGCCACGGTTTAAATACTAGGGCTACGCGTGAATCGCCGAGAGAGAGAGTTAGCTTCCTTTTTTATTGGGTACTTTGTTTTGCTCTGCGCATAAGTTTTGATTACTCTTTTTAGATAACTCAATCTAAGAGAAGTGAAGGTATATTAAAGTTGTTTCAAACGTGCGGGCTCCAAAAACAAAATGATTTGAAAGGTCTTAATTATGTGCCAGTAATTTTCCTTGCTTTAAATTAGATAAATAAATCCAATCATGGTTAGGGATATTATGTACTAGCTAAGGCTAGGGAACCTAACTTGTGATAGGTAATCACTGATTTCAAAAACCTATCACAATGAAATTGTGACTGCCAGATAAAGAGTATTTCAACAAATCATATCTGACATCATCATTTTGTTATGCTTTTACTAATTTTTTTTTGTCTTCTTCACTCATGTAGGCAACAATCTAAAAACAATCTAACAGAAGTACAGTCATTAATTGTACAGTGCTGACCCAACTAAACCAGGATATTTTCAAAATGGTAAGAGCTTGGAGCTTGTAACAACCCCAATCCCGATCTTTATTTAGTGACTTAATAAATTATGGCTCCTAAGGACCTTCCTTGAAGTATTAGAATACATAAAAATTCTGATATTTATAAAAAGCAATTTACATTTACAACTGGGATTCCAACTCACCAAAAATGGGAGACAGCTGCTCCCTAAACTATGACATAATACATAATATTTATACAAAGTTAATAACCTCTCCCCATTGGCAGTAGTTTTGCATAAACGTTTTATGCCAGATAACACTATGGAAACACACAAAAAGTAATGCTCCTCCCTGGACTAATACCTTAGTCTATAATAGATGGCACTTACTATTTTTAACTTACGATTTTTAAAAACACTAGATAACCTGGCATTTCCAACCCAGCAAGCAAGGGAGACAGGAGCTCCCTGGACTGAAACTTCAGTCTTTAATACTTATTACTTACTATTAAACTTAGATAAACTGGGATTCCAACCCAGCAAGCAAGGGAGAGAGCAGCTCCCTGGACTGATACTTCAGTTGTTAATAGTTATTACTTACTATTAAACTTAGATAAACTGGGATTCCAACCCAGCAAGCAAGGGAGACAGGAGCTCCCTGGACTGTTACTTCAGTGTTTAATACTGTTATTACTTACTATTGAAATTAGATAAACTGGGATTCCAACCCAGCAAGCAAGCGAGACAGGAGCTCCCTGGACTGATACCTCCATCTTTAATAGTTATTACTTACTATTAAAATTAGATAAACTGGGATTCCAACCCAGCAAGCAAGGGAGACAGGAGCTCCCTGGACTGTTACTTCAGTCTTTAATACTGTTACTACTTACTATTGAAATTAGATAAACTGGGATTCCAACCCAGCAAGCAAGCGAGACAGGAGCTCCCTGGACTGATACTTCAGTCTATAATATTGTTATTACTTACTATTTAAAGTAGATAAACTGGGATTCCAACCCAGCAAGCAAGTGAGATAGGAGCTCCCTGGACTGATACATCAGTCTATAATATTGTTATTACTTACTATTAAAATTAGATAAACTGGGATTCCATCGAAGCAAGCAAGGGAGACACAAGCTCCCTGGACTGATACTTCAGTCTTTAATAGTGTTATTACTTACAATTAAAAGTAGATAAACTGGGATTCCAACCCAGCAAGCAAGCGAGACAGGAGCTCCCTGGACTGATACTTCAGTCTTTAATAGTTATTACTTACTATTAAACTTAGATAAACTGGAATTCCAACACAGCAAGCAAGGGAGACAGGAGCTCCCTGGACTGTTACTTCAGTCTTTAATACCGTTATTACTTACTATTGAAATTAGATAAACTGGGATTCCAACCCAGCAAGCAAGCGAGACAGGAGCTCCCTGGACTGATACCTCCATCTTTAATAGTTATTACTTACTATTAAAATTAGATAAACTGGGATTCCAACCCAGCAAGCAAGCGAGACAGGAGCTCCCTAGACTGATACTTCAGTCTATAATAGTGTTATTACTTACTATTAAAATTAGATAAACTGGGATTCCAACCCAGCAAGCAAGGGAGACAGGAGCTCCCTGGACTGATACTTCAGTCTTTAATAGTGTTATTACTTACTATTTAAAGTAGATAAACTGGGATTCCAACCCAGCAAGCAAGCAAGACAGGAGCTCCCTGGACTGATACTTCAGTCTATAATATTGTTATTACTTACTATTAAAATTAGATAAACTGGGATTCCAACGAAGCAAGCAAGGGAGACACAAGCTCCCTGGACTGATACTTCAGTCTTTAATAGTGTTATTACTTACTATTAAAAGTAGATAAACTGGGATTCCAACCCAGCAAGCAAGGGAGACAGGAGCTCCCTGGACTTATACTTCAGTCTTTAATAGTGTTATTACTTACTATTAAAAGAAGATAAACTGGGATTCCAACCCTGCAAGCAAGCGAGACAAGAGCTCCCTAGACTGATACTTCAGTCTATAATAGTTATTACTTACTATTAAAATTAGATAAACTGGGATTCCAACCCAGCAAGCAAGCGAGACAGGAGCTCCCTAGACTGATACTTCAGTCTATAATAGTGTTATTACTTACTATTAAAATTAGATAAACTGGGATTCCAACCCAGCAAGCAAGGGAGACAGGAGCTCCCTGGACTGATACTTCAGTCTTTAATAGTGTTATTACTTACTATTTAAAGTAGATAAACTGGGATTCCAACCCAGCAAGCAAGCGAGACAGGAGCTCCCTGGACTGATACTTCAGTCTATAATATTGTTATTACTTACTATTAAAATTAGATAAACTGGGATTCCAACGAAGCAAGCAAGGGAGACACAAGCTCCCTGGACTGATACTTCAGTCTTTAATAGTGTTATTACTTACTATTAAAAGTAGATAAACTGGGATTCCAACCCAGCAAGCAAGGGAGACAGGAGCTCCCTGGACTTATACTTCAGTCTTTAATAGTGTTATTACTTACTATTAAAAGAAGATAAACTGGGATTCCAACCCTGCAAGCAAGCGAGACAAGAGCTCCCTAGACTGATACTTCAGTCTATAATAGTTATTACTTACTATTAAAACTAGACAAACTGGGATTCCAACCCAGCAAGCAAGGGAGACTAGAGCTCCCTGGACTGATACTTCAGTCAATAATAGATAAAACTTACTATTAAAACTAGATAAACTGAGATTCCAAGGGAGACAGGAGCTCCCTGGACTGATGCTTCAGTCAATAATAGATGAAACTTACTATTAAAACTAGATAAACTGGGATTCCAACCCAGCAAGCAAGGGAGACAGGAGCTCCCTCGACTGATACTTCAGTCATTAATAGATGAAATTTACTATTAAAACTAGATAAACTGGGATTCCAACTCAGCAAGCAAGGGAGACAGGAGCTTCTTGGACTGATACTTCAGTCTTTAATAGTTATTACTTACTATTAAAACTAGACAAACTGGGATTCCAACCGAGCAAGCAAGGGAGACAAGAGCTCCCTGGACTGATACTTCAGTCAATAATAGATAAAACTTACTATTAAAACTAGATAAACTGAGATTCCAACCCAGCAAGCAAGGGAGACAGGAGCTCCCTGGACTGATACTTCAGTGAATAATAGGTGAAACTTAGTATTAAAACTAGATAAACTGGGATTCCAACCCAGCAAGCAAGGGAGACAGGAGCTCCCTGGACTGATACTTCAGTCAATAATAGATGAAACTTACTATTAAAAGTAGATAAACTGGGATTCCAACCCAGGAAGCAAGGGAGACAGGAGCTCTCTGGACTGATACTTCAGTCAATAATAGATGAAACTTACTTTTAAAACTAGATAAACTGGGATTCCAACCCAGGAAGCAAGGGAGACAAGAGCTCCCTGGACTGATACTTCAGTCAATAATAGATGAAACTTACTATTAAAACTAGATAAACTGGGATTCCAACCCAGCAAGCAAGGGAGACAGGAGCTCCCTGGACTGATACTTCAGTCAATAATAGATAAAACATACTATTAAAACTAGATAAACTGGGATTCCAACGCTGCAAGCAAGGGAGACAGGGGCTCCCTGGACTGATACTTCAGTCAATGAGAGATGAAACTTACTGTTAGAAGAAAGCATTTACTGGGATTCCAATGCAGCAAGCTAGATAAGTAATACCTGGAGTGATACTAGAGTCTATTATACATGTAGTTGAACCTTTAATACCCTAATTCTAGAACTAAATGAGGTGCATTACACCTTAGCTTTAATTATTAGTGATAGTATTATACTGTTCGAGCAGCAGCAATTCTTTCAATAAATTTAATAGCAGCCATAAGTAGAAAAAGGGGATTCCAAAAAGAAAGTTGGTTTATTGTTGCCAATACAGTGGCCTCAAGCCAGGTGGAGGGTTTCGTGCGTTCCACAGGGTGCTTGTCTACTTATGCGGTGAGAGTGGTACTGAGCCATCAGTTACACCGAGGTCTGGGTGGTCGCCTCTGACCGACAGGTGATGTATTGGACGCCTGATAAGAAAACGGCTGTTGCACTCAAGTGCTTATCGACTCATTCTGCAGTGGTGCAGAGCTTTACGAGTGATACTGCACGGGCCGTAGCGGTGTACCGCTCATCGGGTCATGCCATATCTCAGCTTCTGTCACGAAACAAGTCTGTTGTAAGCGCTCATGCCCAGGTGTCCCGGTTTGGACGCAAGCGGAGGTCCCCCAATTTATATGGCCGTTGCACTCACGTGCGTCTCGGATACTGCACAGGCCATACACCCTTTTCTTTAGGTCATGCCATATCTCAGCTTCTGTAACGAAACGGGTTTTTTCGAGCCTTTAAATTTTTTTTTTTGTTTATGTTTAAATAAAAAAAATCTCAGTTATTGTAGGTATAATTTCAGATTTTCTTGGAAAGAGTTGTTGCTCTAAGAAGATTATCACTGCTTTTCAAAGTAATATGCACGTAGGGTAACTGGGATTCCAGCCCAGCAAGCAAGGGAGACAGGAGCTCCCTGGACTGATACTTCAGTCAAGAATAGATAAAACTTACTATTAAAACTAGATAAACTGGGATTCCAACCCAGCAAGAAAGGGAGACAGCAGCTCCCTTTACTGATACTTCAGTCAATAATAGATGAAACTTAGTATTAAAACTAGATAAACTGGGATTCCAACCCAGCAAGCAAGGGAGACAGGAGCTCCCTGGACTGATACTTCAGTCAATAATAGATGAAACTTCCTATTAAAACTAGATAAACTAGGATTCCAACCCAGCAAGCAAGGGAGACAGGAGCTCCCAGGACTGATACTTCAGTCAATAATAGATGAAACTTCCTATTAAAACTAGATAAACTGGGATTCCAACCCATCAAGCAAGGGAGGCAGCAGCTCCCTGGACTGATACTTCAGCCAATAATAGATGCAACTTACTATAAAAACTAGATAAACTGGGATTCCAACCCAGCAAGCAAGGGAGACAGGAGCTCTCTGGACTGATTCTTCAGTCAATAATAGATAAAACTTACTATTAAAACTAGATAAAATGGGATTCCAACCCAGCAAGCAAGGGACACAGCAGCTCCTTGGACTGATACTTCAGTCAATATTTGATAAAACTTAGTATTAACACTAGAAAAACTGGGATTCCAACCCAGCAAGCAAGGGAGATAGAGGCTCCATGGACTGATACTTCAGTCATTAATAGATGAAACTTACTATTAAAACTAGATAAACTGGGATTCCAACTCAGCAAGCAAGGGAGACAGGAGCTCCCTGGACTGATACTTCAGTGTTTAATAGTGTTATTACTTACTATTAAAAGTAGATTAACTGGGATTCCAACCCAGCAAGCAAGCTAGGGAGACATGAGCTCCCTGGACTGATACTTCAGTCTTTAATAGTGTGATTACTTACTATTAAAAGAAGATAAACTGGGATTCCAACCCTGCAGGCAAGCGAGACAAGAGCTCCCTAGACTGATACTTCAGTCTATAATTATAGTTATTACTTACTATTAAAACTAGACAAACTGGGATTCCAACCCAGCAAGCAAGGGAGACAAGAGCTCCCTGGACTGATACTTCAGTCAATAATAGATAAAACTTAGTATTAAAACTAGATAAACTGAGATTCCAACCCAGCAAGCAAGGGAGACAGGAGCTCCCTGGACTGATACTTCAGTCAATAATAGATGAAACTTACTATTAAAACTAGATAAACTGGGATTCCAACCCAGCAAGCAAGGGAGACAGGAGCTCCCTGGACTGATACTTCAGTCATTAATAGATGAAATTTACTATTAAAACTAGATAAACTGGGATTCCAACTCACCATACAAGGGAGACAGGAGCTCCTTGGACTGATACTTCAGTCTTTAATAGTTATTACTTACTTTTAAAACTAGACAAACTGGGATTCCAACCAAGCAAGCAAGGGAGACAAGAGCTCCCTGGACTGATACTTCAGTCAATAATAGATAAAACTTACTATTAAAACTAGATAAACTGAGATTCCAACCCAGCAAGCAAGGGAGACAGGAGCTCCCTGGACTGATACTTCAGTGAATAATAGGTGAAACTTAGTATTAAAACTAGATAAACTGGGATTGCAACCCAGCAAGCAAGGGAGACAGGAGCTCCCTGGACTGATACTTCAGTCAATAATAGATGAAACGTACTATTAAAACTAGATAAACTGGGATTCCAACCTAGCAAGCAAGGGAGACAGGAGCTCCCTGGACTGATACTTCAGTCAATAATAGATAAAACGTACTATTAAAACTAGATAAACTGGGATTCCAACGCTGCAAACAAGGGAGACAGGGGCTCCCTGGACTGATACTTCAGTCAATGAGAGATGAAACTTACTGTTAGAAGAAAGCATTTACTGGGATTCCAATGCAGCAAGCTAGATAAGTAATACCTGGAGTGATACTAGAGTCTATTATACATGTAGTTGAACCTTTAATACCCTAATTCTAGAACTAAATGAGGTGCATTACACCTTAGCTTTAATTATTAGTGATAGTATTATACTGTTCGAGCAGCAGCAATTCTTTCAATAAATTTAATAGCAGCCATAAGTAGAAAAAGGGGATTCCAAAAAGAAAGTTGGTTTATTGTTGCCAATACAGTGGCCTCAAGCCAGGTGGAGGGTTTCGTGCGTTCCACAGGGTGCTTGTCTACTTATGCGGTGAGAGTGGTACTGAGCCATCAGTTACACCGAGGTCTGGGTGGTCGCCTCTGACCGACAGGTGATGTATTGGACGCCTGATAAGAAAACGGCTGTTGCACTCAAGTGCTTATCGACTCATTCTGCAGTGGTGCAGAGCTTTACGAGTGATACTGCACGGGCCGTAGCGGTGTACCGCTCATCGGGTCATGCCATATCTCAGCTTCTGTCACGAAACAAGTCTGTTGTAAGCGCTCATGCCCAGGTGTCCCGGTTTGGACGCAAGCGGAGGTCCCCCAATTTATATGGCCGTTGCACTCACGTGCGTCTCGGATACTGCACAGGCCATACACCCTTTTCTTTAGGTCATGCCATATCTCAGCTTCTGTAACGAAACGGGTTTTTTCGAGCCTTTAAATTTTTTTTTTTGTTTATGTTTAAATAAAAAAAATCTCAGTTATTGTAGGTATAATTTCAGATTTTCTTGGAAAGAGTTGTTGCTCTAAGAAGATTATCACTGCTTTTCAAAGTAATATGCACGTAGGGTAACTGGGATTCCAGCCCAGCAAGCAAGGGAGACAGGAGCTCCCTGGACTGATACTTCAGTCAAGAATAGATAAAACTTACTATTAAAACTAGATAAACTGGGATTCCAACCCAGCAAGAAAGGGAGACAGCAGCTCCCTTTACTGATACTTCAGTCAATAATAGATGAAACTTAGTATTAAAACTAGATAAACTGGGATTCCAACCCAGCAAGCAAGGGAGACAGGAGCTCCCTGGACTGATACTTCAGTCAATAATAGATGAAACTTACTATTAAAACTAGATAAACTAGGATTCCAACCCAGCAAGCAAGGGAGACAGGAGCTCCCTGGACTGATACTTCAGTCAATAATAGATGAAACTTACTATTAAAACTAGATAAACTGGGATTCCAACCCAGCAAGCAAGGGAGTCAGGAGCTCCCAGGACTGATACTTCAGTCAATAATAGATGAAACTTCCTATTAAAACTAGATAAACTGGGATTCCAACCCAGCAAGCAAGGGAGACAGGAGCTCCCGGACTGATAGTTCAGTCAATAATAGATGAAACTTACTCTTAAAACTAGATAAACTGGGATTCCAACCCAGCAAGCAAGGGAGACAGGAGCTCCCGGACTGATAGTTCAGTCAATAATAGATGAAACTTACTCTTAAAACTAGATAAATTGGGATTCCAACCCAGCAAGCAAGGGAGACAGGAGCTCTCTGGACTGATACTTCAGTCAATAATAGATAAAATTACTATTAAAACTAGATAAACTGGGATTCCAACCCATGAAGCAAGGGAGACAGGAGCTCCCTGGACTGATACTTCAGTCAATAATAGATGAAACTTACTATTAAAACTAGATAAACTGGGATTCCAACCCAGCAAGCAAGGGAGACAGGAGCTCCCTGGACTGATACTTCAGTCAATAATAGATGAAACTTCCTATTAAAACTAGATAAACTGGGATTCCAACCCAGCAAGCAAGGGAGACAGGAGCTTCCTGGACTGATACTTCAGTCATTAATAGATGAAACTTACTATTAAAACTAGATAAACTGGGATTCCAACCCAGAAGGAAGGGAGACAGCAGCTTCCTGGACTCGGATACTTTAGTCAATAATAGATGAAACTTACTATTAAAACTAGATAAACTGGGTTTCCAACCAACCAAGCAAGGGAGACAGGAGCTCCTGGACCGATACTTCAGTCATTAATAGATGAAACTTACTCTTAAAACTAGATAAACTGGGATTCCAACCCAGCAAGCAAGGGAGACAGGAGCTCCTTGGACTGATACTTCAGTCAATAATAGATGAAACTTACTATAAAAACTAGATAAACTGGGATTCAAACCCAGCAAGCAAGGAAGATAGGAGCTCCGGGACTGATACTTTAGTCAATAAAAGATGAAACTTACTCTTAAAACTAGATAAACTGGGATTCCAACCCAGCAAGCAACGGAGACAGGAGCTCTCTGGACTGATACTTCAGTCAAGAATAGATAAAATTACTATTAAAACTAGATAAACTGGGATTCCAACCCAGCAAGCAAGGGAGACAGGAGCTCCCTGGACTGATACTTCAGTCAATAATAGATGAAACTTACTATTAGAACTAGATAAAATGGGATTCCAACCCAGCAAGCAAGGGAGTTAGGAGCTCCCTGGACTGATACTTCAGTCAATATTTGATAAAACTTAGTATTAACACTAGATAAACTGGGATTCCAACCCAGCAAGCAAGGGAGACAGCAGCTTCCTGGACTCGGATACTTCAGTCAATAATAGATGAAACTTACTATTAAAACTAGATAAACTGGGATTCCAACCCAGAAGGAAGGGAGACAGCAGCTTCCTGGACTCGGATACTTCAGTCAATAATAGATGAAACTTACTATTAAAACTAGATAAACTGGGATTCCAACCCAGCAAGCAAGGGAGACAGGAGCTCCCTGGACTGATACTTCAGTCAATATTTGATAAAACTTAGTATTAACACTAGATAAACTGTGATTCCAACCCAGCAAGCAAGGGAGACAGCAGCTTCCTGGACTGATACTTCAGTCAATAATAGATGAAACTTACTATTAAAACTAGATAAACTAGGATTCCAACCCAGCAAGCAAGGGAGACAGGAGCTCCCTGGACTGATACTTCAGTCAATAATAGATGAAACTTACTTTTAAAACTAGATAAACTGGGATTCTAACCCAGCAAGCAAGGTAGACAGGAGCTCCCGGACTGATACTTCAGTTAATAATAAATGAAAGTTACTATTAAAACTAGATAAACTGGGATTCCAGCCCAGGAAGCAAGCTGGGAGACAGGAGCTCCCTGAACTGATACTTCAGTCAATAATAGAGAAAACTTACTATTAAAACTAGATAAAATGGGATTCCATCCCGCAAGCAAGGGAGACAGGAGCTCCCTGGACTGATGCTTCAGTCAATAATAGATAAAACTTACTATTAAAACTAGATAAACTGGGATTCCAACCCAGCAAGCAAGGGAGACAGGAGCTTCCTGGACTGATACTTCATTGAATAATAGGTGAAACTTACTATTAAAACTAGATAAACTGGGATTTCAACCCAGTAAGCAAGGGAGACAGAAGCTCCTTGGACTGATACTTTCGTCAATAATGGATGTAACTTTTTATTAAAACTAGATAAACAGGGATTCCAACCCAGCAAGAAAGGGAGACAAGTGCTTCCTGGGCTGATACTTCAGTCAATAATAGATGAAACTAATACTATTAAAACTAGATAAACTGGGATCCTACAACCCCGGACAAAACCTGTTGAGACAAATCGCGAAAATGCCTATTTTTTCCTGTCATCCCGGCAAAAACTGAAACCTCCGCCAAATGAATGCCTGATTTCCCCCCTCCCCTTATCCAAAGTTGTTTAGGATAGCATGGCAATTATACACGTTGGTTTTTAGACCAAGGCAACTTTGAATAGGGGTGGGGAGGGGGTTGACTTTTTGTGTTTAGGGGAGACGGGAGTAGGGCGCAAAACTTGAAAATAGATGGAATTGTCTCAACAGTTTTGTCCGGGGTTGTAGCCCAGCAAGCAAGGGAGAGAGGAGCTCCCTGGACTGATACTTTAGTCAATAATAGATGAAACTTACTATTAAAACTAGATAAAGTGGTATTCCAACCCAGCAAGCAAGGGATTCAGGGGCTTCCTGGACTGATACTTCAGTCTATCATAGTTATTACTTACTATGAAAATTAGATAAACTGGGACTCCAACCCAGCAAGCAATGGAGTCAGGAGTTCCCTGGACTGATACTTCAGTCTATCGTAGTTATTACTTACTATTAAAATTAGATAAACTGGGATTTCAACCCTGGACTGATACTTCAGTCTATCGTAGTTATTACTTACTATTAAAATTAGATAAACTGGGATTTCAACCCAGCAATCAAGGGAGACTGGAGCTCCTTAGCCTGAGAAGAAGAACACCCAACTGCATTTGCCTGAAATCTGCTGTTAATTAGGACCAATGAGATATACCCTTAGAAAGTTTCCACTTGAGAAGATATGAGAACTCCCGTAATGTCTTTGCCTGATATCTGCTCTTAACTAGGGCCAATGGGATTTTCAGTCACTATCATTTTATTTGAGGAGAGAACTGTTTTCACTTTAATTTAATTTATTTTTAATTGCGTATAATTTCATTCACTGAACATGGAAGAGACACTTCATGGATCTGTTAATAAACTTTTAATAGAATTATTACTATTATTATAATTGTTATTGTTATTATTATTATTACTGATATACCATTAGATGATTAGATACCATAAAAAGATAATAACTGTAATGATTCAAATTGTATATTTCACTTAGTAAACATAGATTTGAACCTGGAAATTATTTAAGTGTTTGACTCTCCACTGTTATATCTTTGCAGGTTATAACAAGGCTTTTGCTGGACGTTTTAAATATATCTAAGTGGAGACGTCGGAAATGAATTTATTGTATTTACAGTGTAACTTTACGATTTTGCGCAGTTGTTGTTACTGGGAAAATGCTATTTGAGGGTACAGTGAGAGTCGACTTGTCTTTATTGATATGATTTTTTATGTCTCGGCCCACTAAGAATATCTGCTGATGGTCAGATATTTTTAGTGGGCGTTAAACTTCATTTCTTATCTATATCCCTTATCGGTGCAAACCAAAATAGGTTGTATTAGTTCAATTTAAGTCTGTTGGTAACATCCTCTAAGCGCTTGTTTCTTTTTCTTTAGCTTTTTTATTTTCTAGATTGAATCTACCCGGTTATTTTTGTTCATCACGTGGGGAGGCGTTTTCTACGCTTCAGGTATAATGGATATGTTTCTTTGCATTAATCCCCGGTTTTCTCCTTAGGCCTAGATATCGAGCACCACGAGGAGCTCGAGGAGTTCGGATTGATATACTCTAGAATAAGAGCACAACATCGTATGTGTAGTACCCGGCGTCGTTTGCTAGTGAGAGAATAGAGAACAAAGAAGTGAACGACTGAAATGAACTCATTTATCTCTATAGCAAACGGGAGCCAGAAAAATAAGTTTCTTATATGTGCTTATTGCAAAAAGTACGTTTAAACCCGAAAATGGTGTTGGGTTTGGCAGAAGTACCTGAATTTTTTATCGTTGAGATTCTTTATATATATTTTGCTAACAGATACTTACTTTGGTCGTTATATTTACTGAGTTCAGGTTCCTTTTTTAAATTGCACTTTTATAGTTTACAAAGATTGAAAAATCGTCATCTGGTGGAACCTGTACTAGCTGATGAAACAACACCAACAATGAAAGGTACGTTATCTCTTGAGAAGAATTGAATAACCCCAGTTTTTACAACAGGGTTCGAACAGGGGCGGTCCAAAAAATAACGGGCTGTTAGACTGTAAATCACTTAAATAACTAACCAACGCGAAAAACAAGAGCACAAAATAACCAGTACTCAAATTTCTCTATTTCTACAGTCTACTGATAAACATTGCACTTTCTTCTGTTTTAGGACGTGTTTCTCAAGTTGGACATCTGAAGAAATGCCTGCGTGTTACGATACAGCTAAAGTGAAGATGTAGCGATCAAGATGAAATACTTTAGAAAATTAATCTAACAATTTTTTTTTTCCAGTAATATAAAAGCTAAATAAAACTTTGTAGAATTCTGCTACAGTAGCAGTCAACATTTTCGAAGGAGGACTTTCCTTCTTACGGAAACAACTGCTACTGGGCAACAATGGCTTTTTTTTGTGTGTTCTGAAATTATTAAGGATAGGTCTATTCAAAATATCTTTAATGTTAATCTTCGTGTTCCTAAACACTTAAATGACTGTAATGAACTCTCTCGCCATTTTTCGGGGGTACTCGTTGACTACTTTGGCTTGCGTTAATCTTCATATACTAGACCTACGATAACTTCGAACACGCGCTATGGTAAACGCTTACAGTAATGCCTTTACAAAATTGCGTTCATTGAATGAACACTGTCCCCATCTTTCGGGGATACTTTCGGCAACTTTTGACCACTATCTTTGACTTCTTCGGCCTGCGTTAAGTCTTCATGTTTACTTACCATTTCTACGAACCGGCGCTATCGTAAATGGCTATATGCCTTTGTCAAAATGAATACTCTTGCCATCCTTCGGGGTACTTTCGGTAACTTTCGACCACTATCATTGACTACTTCGACTTGCGTCAGTCTTCATAGAACCTTATGAGTACCATTACTTCGAACGCGCGCTATCGCCAACTTGTGAACACTAAAATGTTAATGAACACCCTTCGGGTTACTTTCGGCAACTTTCGACCAGTATCGTTGACTACTTCGACTTGCATCAATCTTCATAGAGACTTATACCATTACTTGGAACGCGCGCTATCGCTAACTTGTGAACACTATAATGTTAATGAGGTACTTTCGGTAACTTTCGACCACTATCATTGACTACTTCGGCTTGCGTCAGTCTTCATAGGGACTTATACCATTACTTGGAACGCGCGCTATCGCCAACTTGTGAACACTATAATCTTAATGAGCACCCTCGCAATCCTTCAGGGTACTTTCGGTAACTTTCGACTACTATTGTTGACTACTTCGGCTTGCGTTAATATTCATTATAAACTTACTACTGATTACTTCGAACGCGCGCTATAGCAAACATTTAAATGTCTTTGCGAGCTTCGCGCAAAACCGGCCTCCTGTAAATCTAAAAAGGGCCTCTAGCTGTCACCATAATGTTTTAAACCAAATTTATACCGACTTGTTTAAAGGTGTATCTTCTTTTTAACACTATGTATTTACATGAATGTTTTTGCGCTCTTGTTAACCTTCCGTCGCCGTTATCAATTATTTTATGCTTTGTTGTGTATAGAGTGCTTTAGTAACCTTTATTTCCATAACTAATACGCCTTCGATCGCGCGATTCCGTACACTTGGCGAACGTGCATCAACTTCGTTAACTTCACGTAGTGTTACCCGATCTTGTAACTTTTCATTCTCGATCCTCAACTGTGGTCTCGGTTGCCTTGAGGGTAGAGGGTAGAGATTTGCTTTGCGTTTAAAGAGAATGAGATTTGGTTAATGTATATAACTTTATACATAATAAGGCCAATATGTAATGTAAAGGAGTTGATAATGGATAAGCCACATAAAGAATGTGGAATAGTGGGTTGTAAGCTATTGATTCTATAAATTTATACCAAGCTGCAACTGTTGAGTTAATCAAGGGATTGACTTTTAAAGAAACTGCAGTGATAAACTGGTGGGAAAATTAAATAACAATTGTTTTAATCTGAATTTAAGCTTGTAAAATAATTTTACCGCTGTAATGAGAATTAAAAGGTTGCTTCTCGAGCGCTATCCATTTTGTGCCCGCAGGTAGCTGAGAAATAGATGATTCACTCGATTGAAGCGTATTTTTCTGGTTTGCTTTCGAACCACAAAGGGTTTATGCGGTTTTAATTCAGTAGCTCCTCTAGATCTCGTTACTATCGAATTTCGCGTAAAAATGCCTTTACAAAATTGCGTTCAGTGAAATGAACACTGTCCCCATCTTTCGGGGTTACTTTCGACAACTTTTGACCACTATCGTTGACTTCTTCGGCCTGCGTTAAATCT
Source organism: Porites lutea (assembly GCF_958299795.1). Lineage (NCBI taxonomy): Eukaryota > Metazoa > Cnidaria > Anthozoa > Scleractinia > Poritidae > Porites > Porites lutea. The sequence continues at coordinate 11,373,540 of NC_133209.1, forward strand.
TCATGTTTACTTGCCATTTCAAAGAACCGGCGCTATCGTAAACTCTCGCCATCTTTCGGGGGTACTTTAGGTAACTTTCGACCACTATCATTGACTACCTCGACTGGCGTCAATCTTCATAGAGACTTATACCATTACTTGGAACGCGCGCTATCGCCAACTTGTGAATGAACACCCTCGCAATCCTTCGGGGTACTTTCGGTAACTTTCGACCACTATCATTGACTACTTCTGCTTGCGTTAATCTTCATTATAAACTTACTACTGATTACTTGGAACGTGCGCTATAGCAAACACTTAAATGTCTTTGCGAGCTTCGCGCAAAACCGACCTCCTGTAAATCTAAAAACGGAATGTAGCTGTCACCATGATGTTGTAAACCAAATTTATACCGACTTGTTTAAAGGTGCATCTTCGTTTTAACACTAAGTATTCACATGAATGTTTTTGCGCTCTTGTTAACCTTCCGTCGCCGTTATCAATTATTTTATGCTTTGTTATGTATAGAGTGCTTTAGTAACCTTTATTTCCATGACTAATACGCTTTCGATCGCGCGATTCCGTACACTTGCCGAACGTGCATCAACTTCGTTAACTCCACGTAGTGTTACCCGATCTTGTAACTTTTCATTCTCGATCCTCAACTGTGGTCTCGGTTGCCTTGAGGGTAGAGGGTAGAGATTTGCTTTGCGTTTAACGTGAATGGTATTTGGTTAATGTATATAACTTTATACATAATAAGCCCAATATGTAATATAAAGGAGTTGATAATGGATAAGCCACATAAAGAATGTGGAATAGTGGGTTGTAAGCTATTGATTCTATAAATTTATACCAAGCTGCAACTGTTGAGTTAATCAAGGGATTGACTTTTAAAGAAACTGTAGTGATAAACTGGTGAGAAAATTAAATAACAATTGTTTTAATCTGAATTTAAGCTTGTAAAATAATTTTACCACAGTAATGAGAATTAAAAGGTTGCTTCTCGAGCGCTATCCATTTTTTGCCCGCAGGAGTCTAAGAAAAAAAGAAAGAAACTGATAGATCTGAGAAATAGATGGTTCACTCGATTTAAGCTTATTATTCTGGTTTGCTTTCGAACCACAATGGCTTTATGCGGTTTTATAATTCAATAGCTTCTCTAGATCTCGTTACTATCGAATTTCGCGTCCGCTCACTGGCGTCTTCTTCGGCCTTCATGTTCGCTCCACCAGATCCAGTTCGCCTCGAAAGCAATGCAAGCGCATGGAATTCTTATGACATGCAGTTACAATTTTTTAATATTAACTCCCAACGGTTTAACTCCAGATTAGGCAGCTGGCAATCAGCATCTTGTTTTTTCTCGTTATTAAAGTATCGTTGCTTGTCTCAGTCTTCTTATTTCCTTATTTCCTTGGAAATCATCCCAAACAATGCACGTTCTTAAAGGGGGAGGTAAGGGGGAGGTTTTTGATAAACGCTGTCTGAAGTGTTTATCTGAATTTCTTTAAAAATTAACATCATTTTAAATTTATTGCAAAGTAGATATAACTCGGTTAAGTCGACAACCTGTATTTAATATTATCTATCCAATACTGTGTATTTAACAATTCCTGTCTTAAATTGTAATAAAATCAAAATTGTAATGAGTGTGTTAGCGTAAGTAATACTTTGTCTAATAACGTATTAGTTTGTGTAATGGGTACTAAGCTGTTACATCGCGCGCGATTTAAATTCAACGGCGATTTCACATAGTACAATATGTAATTCTGAAGATGACAAATGTACCATCAAAAAATGTTTGGTAAATTAAAGAAAGTTGTTTTGTTTATGCGACTATCGAAATTTTTGGGTCTGAAATAGGGTAAAGGTTTGTCCTGTCTACAGCTTTGTCTACTAGAACCAAGGTCGTCTCTTTTACTGTTCATCTTTTAAGAATGGTTTGAAATAGGATGATGTGCCACTAGCCCACCCAAATTTCCTATCGTATCCCTCCACGTATCATCTCTAGCTGAAAGATGAGGCATTTTAATTTCCTACTAGCCTACGAGCAGACTCACTTGTGAAATTTCGGGGAAATTCCTTCCCCATTATTTTACTCGCCCATTTCCTCGCCTTATTATTCTCCCCGGCTGACGCTGCCTGTCGTCTCCACGGCAAACATTTTCCCCGAAATCGCACCACAGGTGGCCCAAGCGTAATATGGGCCACCTGTGGCGTAATACGAGAGTTTGTATGGGAAAAATAGAGTTTGAAACTTACATGAAATAAATGAAGTAAAAGCGATAAAAGCTATCAATAAAGTGTAAATATTGTTACCTGGAGTCGTTGTCTTTGTTTTTACGAAGTTTCAGCGCGATTTGAGTACTTTTACATCATCTGACCTGACAATGTAATAATAAGAGACAATATTTACACTTTATTGATAACTTTTATCGCTTTTACTTCTTATTTCATCTAAGTTTCAAACTCTATTTTTCCCATACAAACTCTCATATTACGCCACAGGTGGCCCATATTACGCTTGGGCCACCTGTGATTGCTCGAGTGAGCCTGCTCGTGGGCTATATATTTTTCCCACAAGCCACCTTTAAACCTACCAACGTTATTTGTCTGTTGAAATTAGACAGTGTGCTTTCCACTTCCATTTTGCAGGGTCCTTACTTCATTTTTTCCCTCTTATTTTTCACATAACTTCTTTCTAGTCGAAAAATTTCACCCACATCAGATACAATCTTATCAGAATACACGGCCACTGTCAAAGCAACAACGATTTCCTACAATCATCGCTTCTTGGTAGCAAAGAACAATATCGATTCCCATCGATTTTCCTCCCCGTCTCTAATGCATAGAAATTCCGAGACAATGCTGTTTTCTAAGGAAACTGGCGATTTTTAAAACTCTAAACTACGACCTTTTTTTCAATAATTACAGCAAAAAGATAACCATCACATATTGTTATTTATTATATGGAGGAGAGTGTTTTACTGGGAACTAAACCACTCGTAGATTCCATACGCCACTTCATCCGGGACCCGAGAGACGTATTTTCCGTATGTCACCTTTGTGAGTGTCGTATCGTTCAATGACGTCACGATTCCCGCCTTTTGCTTTTGTTGAATTGGTTTCTCCATATAATAAAAAGAACATTACACGTTGGCTCGAAGATATGAATTTTATGTTCAAGTGGCAAGAACAATATCTCACTCGTGAGATATTGTTCTTGCCACTAGAACATAAAATTCATATCTTCTCGCCACCGTGTAATATCCTCTATATTTTTTTATTACGTACCTACTAAGATTTTGCAAGCAAGGTTTGACTAGGTTGGAAACTAATGATATTAAGGGTTGGCGAAATTGACGAAGGTCGGTTGAGCTGCCATTGGCTGGTGCTGACAAAAAATTGTTTTTAACATTTGAAAACAAACCACTCTCCAGCAGAGTCTTGGTCTAAGATAAATGTAATATCAAAAATGTAACTTTAGACGCCGGCCATGTGTTCTTCATTATTCACTTGGTTTCTTCTTTTCAAAGTTTTACTGTCAGTACTTGCTGAGACAGCTTATACACAAGGTCAGTTTTGCTTGATTATCTCAGTTCCTATTATTGTTATGAAGTTGTTATTTTTCAGGCATTTTTAACGGCCACAACAAGTTTGTGTCAGTAACTTTTCAGTTTTTTGTATTCTGTGCAGTGCACAACAAAACTAGGTAATACATCGGATAACAAAAGGAGTCTAAAGGCGTCTAAGAACAAACATTATTAAACTATTTTCAGTCGATATTCATGATAAAAGTGATACCTAGAAACCGAATTTGATTCAAGAGATGCGTGATATTTAAGCTAATAAATTCTCCGAGTGATTTTTGCTTCGAAAGTATACCGAATGGAACGGAGGGGCTTTTGATTATGGTTTTCATACACGTACCATACTGGAGCCCAAAAAAGATTCTTTTTGCTGGTTGTATTGCCCCTTTTCTTTGTCGCTCAAATTGAAATAACAAATCTGAAAACACAGTTTTTTAATAACGTGGTTTTCTTTGCTAAATTAAATTGAATTAATTTTATAAAAATTTTAGGAATTAATTTTAAAAATCTTGTCCTGGTGTTTTTAAGTGTCAACAAAACACTAATATTAACTTCTAGATAGCAGCAACAATATAGATAGTCGTATAAACAAAACAACTTTCTTTAATTTTCCAGACATGTTTCGACGGTACATCCGTCATCTTCAGTGTTACATATTTTGAAATCGCCGTTGAATTTAAAGCGCGCGCGATCTTACAAAGTTCGTTACATTGCGTTGTCAATATTGCGTACTAAAACAAAGTTAAATGAGTGACGCTTAGTTCTTTACAGGGAGAGAGTCAGGTTAATGTTTTTCACCTGCTGGTTGAGATCGGGCTTCTCCCATTTTATAAACATGGATTCCTTAAGCTTCACTTGGTACTTAGTGGCTGCAGAGTCCAGGATCTCGAAGCAATCCGGTGTGCAGGATGCTCTACAAAACTCTGAACCCTGCAGATGTTTAAAAACGTTCGAAGACCTGTCTGAAAGTAAGTGCTCGCGCACTCGTGTGGAGAAGTGTCGGCTGGTTTCACCAACATAACAAGCATTACAACTTGCACACGAAAATTTATAAACCACACGCGTGCGTAGCCCCTCAGGGACAGCATCTTTCACATTAAAAAGATTCCTGACTTTGAAAGTAGTAAAGACTAACCTTAAATCAATAGGTTTACATAACCGTTTGAGTTTGCTACCAAGGAAACTCACTTCCTGTTCAAAGGTAACTTCTATGATCAGGTGGGTGGTGTAGCCATGGGGTCCCCCCTTGCCCCTGTTCTCGCCAATCTCTTTATGGGTCACCATGAGAATATATGGTTGGATCAATACGGGGATTCAGAGGTATTATTCTATCGTCGCTACGTAGACGATACATTTTGCCTTTTCCACTCTGAACGGGATGCAACCCTTTTCTTCAATTACATCAACAATCAACACCCCAATATACGCTTTACAATGGAGCGGGAAACTGACCATGTTCTACCTTTCCTAGATGTTCTAATCAACAACACTGACCCACACCAAAGTGCAACCACCGTTTACCGGAAAAAGACTTTCACAGGTCTGCTCACTAGTTATCTGAGTTTTTGCCCCTTTACCTACAAATTGGGGTTAATCAAAACCTTGATTCATAGAACTTTTAAGATAAACAACACTTGGATGGGGTTCCATACTGACCTTCAAAAATTGTCTGTCATTCTGCGGAGGAATCTCTTCCCTGAAAACCTTATCAACAAATATATTTCTAAATATATTCAGACAGCAGTCAAGGGAGGGAAAACACAGCCCTATTCAGGAGTCGAGCCCCAGGAAACGCCTAAGTTCTTCTTCAAAATCCCTTACGTTGGGCACTCCTCAGTCACGGCACAGAAGAGTATACGCAAACTTGCTAACCGGTTATGTAAACCTATTGATTTAAGGTTAGTCTTTACTACTTTCAAAGTCAGGAATCTTTTTAATGTGAAAGATGCTGTCCCTGAGGGGCTACGCACGCGTGTGGTTTATAAATTTTCGTGTGCAAGTTGTAATGCTTGTTATGTTGGTGAAACCAGCCGACACTTCTCCACACGAGTGCGCGAGCACTTACTTTCAGACAGGTCTTCGAACGTTTTTAAACATCTGCAGGGTTCAGAGTTTTGTAGAGCATCCTACACACCGGATTGCTTCGAGATCCTGGACTCTGCAGCCACTAAGTACCAAGTGAAGCTTAAGGAATCCATGTTTATAAAATGGGAGAAGCCCGATCTCAACCAGCAGGTGAAACACATTAACCTGACTCTCTCCCTGTAAAGAACTAAGCGTCACTCATTTAACTTTGTTTTAGTACGCAATATTGACAACGCAATGTAACGAACTTTGTAAGATCGCGCGCGCTTTAAATTCAACGGCGATTTCAAAATATGTAACACTGAAGATGACGGATGTACCGTCGAAACATGTCTGGAAAATTAAAGAAAGTTGTAATATTAACTTCTTTTTAGATTTAAAACATTTTGCGCTATAAAGGCGTTTTTGCTTTGAAAATATATTTTAATAACTTTCAGCGTTTTCGATACTCTGCTGTTTTTCGAATTTTTTTAAATACTGTCCTTTCTACAGGTTTGGACTCCGGGTTTCGCCAAGATTTTTTCATGCAAGACGATCATCACTATCTAAATGTTCCTAGACTTGAAACATTCACTGTCTCCGACAAGCTTGCCTGCAACATTAATTGCTTGAGAAATCCTTCTTGCTTGTCTGTTAATCTGGCCGCCATCGAAACTGCAGCCGATGAAAAGATTTGGTGCGAGTTGTTGTCCTCTGAAAAGAACAGCAACCCCGAGAAGTATAAAAGAAACAAGACCTCCCATCATTTAAGTTCCTTCTTGAAGGTAGTTGTAAATTCAGTGATAATCTACTCTAAATAACTGATTTGTTTTTGTAGAAAATGTTCGATGATATTTCGAAATATTACTATTTCAGACCTCTTGCGTTTCCTCGCCGTGCCGCAATGGAGGTACGTGTGTGTCAAGCTTCTACCATCATACTTTTTATTGCAATTGCAGAGAAGGTTTTGTTGGAGTATCTTGCGAAGTAGGTAATAAACGTTAAGTTACGCTTTTGTGAAAAAAAAACCACACACACACAGTTTGCACGGTCGGCACATCCTGCAAAAGTCTGCGTAGTCTTTGCAGTCAAAACAGTCCGCTTCATAGTCTCCAGTCTGGACAGTCTTCGCAGTCTGAACAATCAACAGTCTTCGTTGTCTGCAGTCTGGGCAGTCTGTGGTCTGCACAGGCTGCGCAGTCTGCCGTCCGGATAGTCTGCACAGTTTGGACAGTCTGTAAGGTCTGCAAAGTCTGCAGTCTGAACAGGCTGCAGTCTAGCGGTGCGAAGTCTGCACAGCCTACACTCTGCAGTCTGCACAATCAGGACAGTCTGCAGTGTCTGCACAGTCTGCAATCAGCAGCCTGCGTTTCTGCATGACCGCGACTCAGTCGATTATCCGCAATGTTATTTGACAAGAAAGACAAACTTGAAATTGTCCAGTTTGTTCCTTATCAGTAACTCGAGCTTGTGTGCTAACTAAGTTTTCCGGCCTCGGTTCCCTTTTCAATTTCGTGGGGTACTGTGTGTAACGATCGCGAACCGACGAACTGCCTAGCCAGTGTGAACAGCATGCCGACTGGGATTGCGAAGATCGTCTCCTATTATCTTAGATGAGGAAATTGAACCGATTTAAAGAGGAAAAATGGATTGTTATTTCTTTTTCAGCTATAAAGTGATGTCAAGACTTGTATCATTTTGAGCCACAAAAGTAGGTAACATGATCAACGTCTTTTTCAACATCTACTTATATAATTCACGACAAATGCTTACAAACAGAAAGATTCCCTCTACGAATATAAGTACATTAACTACGGGTTATGGGGGGAGGACATGGCAAACTCATTCCCAGGCCCATGGATTTGCCGCTGAGAGCCTGAGAAGGAGGCTGTAAAAGAGTTGTATATTACATACAGTTCCAACCGACATGTTATATTTCATAAGCTCAGTAATGAATACTATTAGATCATGTAACTTCTAAAAGCGCTAGGCTCATTTACCTAGAGATCAGGCCCAATTTTAGCAACTTTCATACATTTTCTCTTGCATGGTCGAGCAATGATCAGGCTCTATTTCGTTTTGCCTCGCCCCTCGGAATATTATTTACCAAGCAAAACAAAAGTAGAGCCTGATTTGAGGTGAGGCTCAGTTGATTCATTTATCATAATAGGTCATTTGGGCAAAATTGTCATCTCAGATTTTTTGTCTAACTTTAGGAATACTACCGTTTAATTGCCTTCGGACGATGTAGCTTGGAGGGTTTGAAGCAACAAGGGGACAAAGCTTTAACTGTTGGGTCCAGTTGGAGTAAGGGATCACTAGTGTTCTCGTGTCATTAATGTCGCATGATTTTCTATACAAAAACTGCCTCTGTGTGTAGGTTGAACCAAAGCCAGGTAGTAACAGTCATCTTTGATTCAAGACCTACTCAAATTCTTTGTCACATGGGAGATTTTGGATGTGGAGATGGAGGATGGACACCCGTCATGAAGATGAACGGTAGCAAGGTGTGAAATTTTATTTGGCAACATGTTATTTAATGTTCAGACTTGTTCTACGGTTGTGTCGTGCATTTAGGTCGACTAAACACCTCGTCGTTGGGGTTTTAGAATTGCTTTGAGCGAGTAGAGGGGGACTATGGTATTGCAAACTAATGGCCATACTGATGACGTATCACTGTCAAGATCTGGGTAATGCTTTTGATTGGTCCTACTACATGGCAGATTTGCTTCAGCCAATCAGAGGGACTATCGAGATCTGGGTAGTGACGCGTCATCAGCAGTGGAATTTCTACGCTTTTCTCAGACATCATTTCGCTGGGAATCCCGCAGTAATGAGGTCGTGAAATGTCTGCTGTTTTCTCAGGCTAAGAAACGAATGCTTACAATTTAGCTAAGCTTAGACTGTTCAAAGTCCTATATTTTTCTGTAAGGTCGTCGAGATCGAGTGCTTTGCGTTACGGGCTGCCATCTTCATGAGTGTCAAAACTACTTAGGGGGCGGGGGCGGTTTGGAAGGAAGAGGGAAAAATATTTTTCTCGTCGCCTTGCCTCTACAGATATAATCCCCGATGCCCGCCCCCTCGGTACATTTGAAAATCAACATGGCCGCCATTAAAGGTAAGACGCGCTATATCTTAGACTGCTTGCAGTCCGCCTTTTCTCTTAAAATCCGTCTAGTTCTCAGCCAGCGCGATTGCAAACCACGACCTTATGTTACAATAAGGGATTAGGATCAGGCGAGAAAAGACCTCGCCCTCGTTTATCGCGGCTCGCCTGCTTGGGTTTCTCTTGCAGTAACTTTGCAAAGAAAAACAAGAGACTGCTCGCAGCCTACTATATCTCGACGATCTCACGATGAAATATACTTACAGGTAAAGGCCATTGAACTGTGTTTTTTCTTCCACAGCAAACCTTTCATTACGATGCCTCCCTCTGGAGGAACAACGAAACTTTTAACCTTGATGGAGGGAAGACCGGATTTGACTCCCAGGAGACCAAACTGCCCTCCTGCTGGAACACATCCTTCTCCAAGATCTGCCTCGGCATGAAGATCGGTCAGCAGATCAGTTTCATTGTAATCAACAGGAGCGCCAGTTCTCTACACTCTTTGATCGCTGACGGACAATTTCGCGCTACTTCTCTTGGTCGCGACACGTGGAAATTGTTGATTGGTCCTGAGGCGTCCCTGCAGGTTGGGTGTAACAAAGAAGGGTTCAACAGTCATGTGGTCGGCAGAGTCCATTCCAAAGCCAGGATCGGTATCATTAGTAACCAGGAAAACCATTGCAATTCCTGTGACTCTAGAATTGGGTTTGGTACTGGTGGGTTACATGATGACACCAACTCCTGTGGAAACCAGGCTACCCACAGTCTTTGTGATAAACGAAATTTCTGTTTCTCTCCAGAAAAAAAAAATGCCCTAATTGAATGAGTTTTTCCTCCTTAAATTACACAAAATGCGTATCACCCGGCCGAGGAATTTTTATTGGTAATGGATCATTTTCTACGGCATGGTACCACTGGCCTTATTAATCCCCTAGCCCAGAGGTTTTTTTTTTTCTTTTAACGTGCGACCCTATGAGGATGGGCAGGCAACCTTTTCCTTGGAATCACTTTTTTACAGTTCAAATCGATCGCACAGCAAAATACGCCTTGCAGGCTATATTAATCCCTTCCTTTAAAACGCTTTCAAAAATCACGTAAGCAGCAGGCCAACGAGGTGTAAGGTTGGCTTTAGGTGCATTTTTTGAACCCTCTTTTATCCGTTCATTTCAAACCAGTTTCTTGTAATGACTATTTTGGCCTCTTATATGGTACATTTCTAAAATTCACGTATAGTATAAAGGATTAGAGAGGTGAACTACCAACCCTTTTGCCCCAACCTGCCAGGTCGCTAATTGTAATTGTTGCACATGAGAATTCATTTCTCGGGCTTGGCAAAGCATAATTTTTAGAGCAAAATTTGATTCCTGTTTTTCAAGTTTGTTGCTTAAAGAAGTGAAATCGCATGTGCAACAATTGAGATTAGGAACCCGGTTGGGTGGCCTGTGATACCTGGTCTCTAATCCCTTATGCTGTCAACTTAGAATGTCCCATATCAGAGGCCAAAATAGTTAGTACGACAAAAACGTTTCCAAAGAACGGATGCAATAGTCTTTAAAAATGCACCTACAGGGAATCTTGTAGTTTCCATGTATTTTAATGTGACATCTTGCTGACATCGCGGTTACGTAATTTTGACGTTCTAAAGGAGTGGCCTGGCCGCCGGTTTTGGGTTTTCAGGTATCCGGGCTCAATTTTGTTCAGGAATTTTAGTGCCACGATAAGGATATAAATGATCTTTTTTTCTAAATTTTTGATAGTAAGACACAGTTTTTTTATGTAAATGAACGTTGTCACAGAGATCGAAATATGCTGACCAAAAGCATCTACCGGATTAGACTCGCATGACCGAATTGCAGTCAACCGAAAGTTATCAGTTTATCTGGGTGTGTCTCCCGATTTCTTCCAAATTGCACCAATATTGCTTGCCAGTTCAAGTGGCTTTCAGTGTGTCAAAATATCGAAGAATATATTCCAGTACTTGTTATAGGATCTGATGGGCCACCTAAGCCCAAGAAGAATTAAGAAGTGCCACTGTCAATTTCCATCTGCGTCCCAAACTTTTTCTTGATGAAGCTATGGTACAAAGTGTAAAGAGCCACGGGTGCGTTTCGTAAAGCGACCCTCAGCTACCCCCTTTACGAACTGATCAACAAGTACTCAAAACAGTTCGTTCGCACAAGGTTCTAGGCAGGGGGGGGGGGCGGAGGAGGGGGGAGGTGTCTCCCAGGAAATCGGTGTAGTGGACCTTGCGGCTATCTGCGTCGCTCCTTTACGTTCCGTCCTAGAATACAATGTTGCATGGCTTGATATAACGCCTTTCCTGCCCATCTGCCTAGTATAATAGAGCGGGTCCAAATGCGAGGTTTAAGGATAATATACCTTCGTAAGCTTTTCAATTTGCTAGAGTCGTTAGAGTTGAGGACAGGCGCAGTGGGCTCTGTATGAGCACTATAAACAAAGGCAGGACCTTGTCAACCTGTGATTAAAGATCATTTATCTATTTATTTTAGTTGTATATTTATTTGTTCTCTCAGAACACATAACTTGCGTATCAGGCGCTTGGAAGTAGTGGGCTCAAGAAAGAACGGGCGCGCGCGAGGGAGACACGCGGAGACACCCGTTCTTTCTTGCGCCCACTACTTCCAAGCGCCTGATACGCAGGCTAAGAACATAATAGAAGTGGCGTTTCTGGGGGAGCATGCCGCCTTACCCCGCCCGTAGCAGGCTCGCTCCCTGTCCTTGGACGCTAATACTAGTTTTTTTGATAAATAAAAAAGGTTGTACGGTCTGTCTCAGTCCTGATATACTTATTTAGGTATATAGTATTCTTTTTCAAAGTAATTTCAGGCATTCAGTATCAAACGTTTTACAAATCTTTAGCTATATTGGTATCTTACGAGAACAAAAGCGGGTATCAGTGGTATCCCACTGTCCCCCACCCTCACTCCGTCTATGCGGGCCGGGCCGGAAAATATCGAAGGGTGAAGTCCATGCCGTGAAAATAATGATTCATTACCAATACAAATTCCTCGACCGGGTGATACGCATTTTGTGCAATTTAAGGAGGAAAAACTCATTCAATTAGGGCTTTTTTTTTTCTGGAGAGAAACAGAAATTTCGTTTATCACAAAGATTTGGGCCGCCGACTGGTTACGTAGCCACGTGACCATAATATTACGTGACAAATCACGCTATGATTTGATTTTGAAAATTAACGAAACTGCATAACTTCAGCTGGCCGGATAGACTTCTTCCATCAAGAATCTAAAGTAAAGGTAAGCGTCTTATTTACCGAGAACAGATAAAACGGTAAATGACTAATTGTTTTTGTTGTGCGTCCAACGTTTTTAAACAGCCTGATTGTTACAATAATTTATGCACCGCGGTGAAATTCACTCTGAAATTGCGGAAAGAACTTAAAATTCTACGTCGCCTTTCTTGTACATGTTTTGTATCCCGGGGTAGTGATATTATTTTCATTACTTAGAGAGCTTGGATCAACTTCTGATCTAGAGAATTCTATTAAAAACATTGTTTACTGTTCCGTGCAGGTAGACGACGGCGCCCGCCAGTTGATCCTGGTAATCAGTAACATGCATGATAATCCCTGTTACTATATCTCTTTCGATTCAAAAGTACTTAAAGAAGCCTAATTACTTTCTTTTAGAGGCCGGAGACGATTTCAAGTGTCAAAAGAGGCAATTTCATGGAACTTTTAATCTGTACAATCATGACATCTGACACAGCCAATAATTATGCAAATACGCAAAATGGCAGATTACAATCTACTGTTGGTTGCAATCCCAGAAGATACCCACAAGTCTGAGCCTATAAACCAAAAAAATAGTCTTAAAACTTTACTTTGATATGATTTTTAAACCAGATTTAGGCCGCAACTTTTGAGATATTTTCCCTCAAATCTTTGTTACTTTCAGGGTTTGGATTAAGCTGCAAAATAGGTATTCTTTGAACCACTGTAACTTGAACACGTTTTGATCAAAGATATTTTTATTTAGCCTGTGAACTATCGTAGGTTAACTAAAAAAACTGAATCGAACAGATTTTTTGTGCGGGCATTCGTTTGTTTACACCGCGCTTTTCAAAATCCATCAATTTCAGTCTTTGAAACACTCTCTGAGAAGGCGAGACGGACTCAATTCGTTTTTGGCTTGTAGCAGAGCTAAGAATAAGAATTTGAAAACAAAAGTAGCGATTTTAGTATATACCTACTAAAGCCTCTACACCGACAAAAAATAAAGGAAAAGTATTTTTTGTCGCGAAATCGAGTGGACCGCTTTTAGGGAGACTGCCTCTTAAAACCCTTTTTAAAAAATGCTAACTCGGGCTCGAGAAGCTACGAGTCTGTCGGTAGAAGAAACGAGAACTGTTTCAATTTTAACAACTGTTTTCGGCAAAAATAAAGAAAACGCTTGTGGAAAAACTTCCTGGCCGCAAACTCCCAAAATAAACTCTTTGCACAAGTAACTGGAAAGAGGAGGAGAGACGTTGGGCTTGAAGTGCCAGTAAAGTACATTCAAGTGGGTATTCAAGGCATGAATTTAATATAGAAACAAGAAATAATCCACAGCAAGAGGGGATAAAGCTCGAGATTTATCCTCTCTTGTCCACAGATAGGAGTTTGTTCTCACTAACGACTGAAATCCGGAATCCAAGTTCTACCAAGAGAGAATAGATCATAGTCTCTTGGTTCTACTGAAAAAGAGTTGAATCCAGTACCTGGAATCTGGAATTACTTACCTAATTTCTTGTCTTTTCTTAGCTCTGGTGGAGTTGATAACTTACCGTTTTCAGTGTCTGGTTTACTTTCTTTTTCAGCTTCATGATATTCCTTACCTACTTACTCACTTAGTTATATTACGATGCATGTTTTCAAGATTTGACTGAGACGCACATTGAATGGCTTCCTATTGTCAGGTTGTCCTGGTTGCCATTTAGGTGAAGAGAACAAGAAGTTATATTGAACACTCTGGGTTGCTGTCTCAGTTGTAAAAATAAAAGCATTAAGCGAAAATCTTGCTTCGAGGAACAGACTCCTTTCTGTGGATTTTTACTCGTTTCCATATTAAATTCATGCCTTGAATACCGCTTGAATGAAGTTTCATGCGCCTATTTACATTTTCTTTCAGTTTTGCCTAAAAAATTTGTTAAATATAAGAGTTCTCGTTTCTTCTACCGACAGACTCGTAGCTTTTTCAGCCCGCGTTCGATTTTTTTAAAAAAAAGGCTTTAACTTGTTGTAACGTTTATAATCTGTAGTCTATGACGTGTATCGCATATTGTTCAGTAAATGAACCCCTAAGCATTTGTGAGCAATTCATCGACAAGACGAAAGCAATGGTAACTTATGGTAACTTTTTAATCAGATACTGTTATGCCTAAGTATATTCAAAGCTGAATTTACACATAACTGAGCCCGAAGGAAAGAAAAACAAAATAAACTTGCGGTGAACACAAAAGTCGGCCAGCTTTTTCTTTTAGGTCTTTTCTTGAGACATTATTTTGTTGACTCCGACATCCGTAACCTGTAAATTGGCTACCGTAGGGTACCGTGCATAAAAAAGATTTTTTCCCTTTATATTGTGTTCATATCAGTCGTTTTCACTCAGCTGTTACCTCGAACCCCAAATCATTTTCCCCTACCGCGACATTGGACCCGCGACCGCGACATTGGACCCGCGACCGCGACTTTGGACCCGCGACCGCGACTTTGGACCCGCGACCGCGACTTTGGACCCGCGACCCGCGACCCGCGACTACTATTAGTCAAACTCTGGTCGTCCTCATCTTAGAATCTTAAGGTCTCTGCCCTATGGTCTCTATTGTTCAAAAAAGCCGTTATTTAGAATTATTTTAGAAAGCCATTGTTGTCGTCATCTTTTTGAACGCGAAATAGTTAAACGACGAAGTCCGCGCGCTGTTTTGGAAATACGTTACCGTTGCAATGCATACCGCATACAAGCAGCAATGATGCAAACACGAACCACCAAATTACTTTACCATTTCTTGAAATAACAAGAAGTATTGTTAACAAGGAGGTTTCACTAATTTACCTGTAATAATATGAGAAAGGGCCACAAAGGGAAAAAGAAAATTATGTCTTTAAACACCGAAAAGCCGCCTGAAAATGGAGAAAAATCAGGTCAACACTTTAAGCTTACAAAAGATGTAACACGTAACAAGGGTTTAACGAAAGTTCCAGTTGAAGAAATCAGAAAACAAGACCACGGGTAAGTGGACTGAAATGATTTTTTTTTGTGAAGAATCTGCTCAACTAGATGCTCAAATTATACAACTCAACGAGTCGTGTCGCGCGGCCAAAAAAGGTCAGATGATGTAAAAGTACTCAAATCGCGCTGCAACTTCGTAAAAACAAAGACAACGACTCCGGGTAACAATATTTACACTTAATTGATAACTTTTATGGCTTTTACTTCATTTATTTCATCAAAATTTCCCATACAAACTCTCATATTATGCTTGGGCCACCTGTGTTGCGACTTTAAAACAATGGACTCTTCTTGTTGCAATTATGTTATTCGTCGACCGTCTACATGAATGCTAATATTTAATCATGCTACGCCACCGGAGTTTTACCAGTAGTCCAATGTTGAAAAGCATGACTTATTTGTTCATCTTTATTGCTTTCACTATCATATAATGCAATCCGCAACAGTATACTGTAGATGAACACGTTGGCTAAACAAGCCGGAGCACGCGCGTAATGTACATTTGAAACACATACACATCAGTCAGTGGCGGATCCAGGGGAGGGCCCCCCCCCCCTTAGTTTTAGACCAAACTGAGGCCCGAAGGGCCGAAAAAAAATTTCTTTGAGACCGCTCCCCCCTTATCTCAGGGTCTGGATGACCGCCCCCCCCCCCCCCCCCGCCCCTTCCTTTAACTGAAGGTCTGGATCCACCACTGTCAGTGTCCAGCTGAATGGAAGCAATACGCAAAGAAACAAGTTCAATAACCGTACTACACTGTAGTGAACAGTTACTGCATTTAGATATAAGCAGGAGTATTATTTATATACATAAACGTAAAAATTTATTAAAAACAAGTCGCAAATCCGGAAATGGCCCGGTCCAAACCACCGGTGGATTTGAACTCCATATCCACTGGCGAAATTGGATAGGACGTGGCTCCGACTAAATTGACCAATCACAGAGCGTGTGGTATAATTAAAGCCACTGGAATAGAAAAAAAGGAAAAAAGAAAGGAAACTTGACTGAAATTAAAAGATGAATATAAAATCATAGTGCATGAGAATAGTGTGTTCTGAACTGAATGTTTATTTAGTGTTACGGACGCGTGGGTACTAGACCCTAACTAGATTACTTGCCCCGGTTGCATTAGTAGCCTCCCACGCAGGCATTTTAGGGGAGCTCGTATTTCGTCCCTCCCCATACGAGCTCCCCTTAAAACGTCTTTGTGGGAGACTGACTTGTTAGGGGCTCGGACTAACCTTTTTGTTTTCGCCGCCTCAACAAGACTCTACCTCGCGGCTCTCTTCAACTTTGAGATTTACATACGAAACCATTAAGAACCGAAGTAAAATTTCTAATTATTCCACCTTAGCTTGCCTCTTGATGCCGAACAGGCTTGGATAATAGAAACATCAAGTGGATACGAATATGACTTCGTGTATGAAAACTCAACCTGCACAGATATCCAGGACACGAATAAACCTTCCGAAGGTACCACCAGTATGGGAAAAAAGGGAAATTCAGCACAAGGGACCGAACAACATTGTAACTCCACCACTATTGTACAACGAAACCAGAAGGATAAAACAGAAACTAGAGAACAGAAAATTAAAACTTTGAAAGCGCTTCTTCGCAAGCAAGAAAAAGCTGTCAATAAATTAAGGCCTGATGCTTATAAGAAAACAAACAATCAAGCATCAGCGTCTCTTGAGAAAGTAAAGAATTTTTCTAAATCTTCAAAGGGAAATCGCCCACCGACAAAACGACAGCGCGGAGGAGATATGGGGACTAATGCTCGCAGAAGCAAAAGGAAAAAAGTGGAGAATACTAAAGTCACAGCTTACAGAGATGTTGACATCCTGATGAGCAGAGGAGACCTAATGACTAAAGATGAGTTTCTAGCTTGTGTTGGACTCATCAGAGTGGCAAAGTTCCACTAGTTCACGCTTCCTCGGCATTAACGCCACAAAATAAAACTGTGCTTTGAACTTTACTACCTTCCACTTGAGAGTTATTTTACTTTTCATTGGTCTCCTGACACTATAAATGCTTTGTACAAAGTTTTCCGCATCATTACTGACTAGCTTTGAGGACTGGAGTGAGTCGGAGGAAGGAAAAGAAGAAATCTGCAATCATGACAAGTATATTATGTGCATGCATTTATTGCTAACCTTGAAACAGGAACATAAGAAGGACTAAAAGAACAATTATACATGATGTCAATGATGTCGTATATCGTGAAGAAAATAAACGCACAAAGTTCAACTTGATCCACTTCTTCCCGGTTCTGCATATCCACTTGCCTTTCTTTAACCGTTGTATAGAATCAATGAAACGGTAGTGTTTGCGGTAAAGGGTGAAACATTCTGTTACATTTTGTCACATTTGCTACTTCCTTACGTCCACTATTAACTTAGAGGGACAGGAATGATCTTCTGAACCGAAACAGGAACTGTCATTTGCCTCTGGTTATCGTTTTAGTAATCAATCACATAAGGATTTAGTTCGAAAAGTTTATTTCTAGCCTGTGAGCAAGCTCTCCAGGGCGCTGTGGCCCTTCTTTTTCGCCCCACCTCAAGAACGCCCCGGAGAGCTCACAGCTCACAGGCTATTTTATTCCTATAATAGTTTTCATAAACAAGTTTCTGACAAATTAAACAAGAAAAGAAGGTAGTCCAGACTGTCCAACCTTTTGAGAACGTACAATTTGGCTAAAATGTTGGCGAAATCGATTGTCATTTTTATGCTTTAAATTTTTCTGGATATCAGTTTCAGTTAAGTATACTCTCTTAGATGCGTGATTAAGTTCCTTAAGATTTATTTTAAAATATCCTAACCGATGTCAAAATCGAAATTTTACCATCCCGACCGCAGATTGGTCGGGATTCACGATTTTACAAAATCGGGAGAATCCCGACGAGATCGGGATGGTTGAACACAGTCTGCGTCTGCTACACGTGGTTACTAAGCCAAAACATAACCGTCATGTTAGTAACCGCGAGGGGATTGCGGGATGATCCTTTTGTTGAATGAAAGTCACGCCTGTTGGTGAATGCTAGAGTCTAAAGGCTAGAAACGAGAACCGCCATCTCTCTGCTATGCATTCATCTGTCCATCTACCTTAGTGAACAAACCTCATCTAACTGACAGCCTAAGCAGGCTACCGATGCCAATAGCAAACTAGCAGATCTACAGCTACAGACCTGAAAATTATCAGAAAAAAAATTGGGGGGCACTGGCATTAACTACATTCAGAAGATTAAAAACAGAAAGTGTATCTAACATTTTGCCTTTAAAGGATTTAACAGAAAAGCGCTGATCTTTTAAAACAAGTTATCTAAAGCTTTATTATGAAATAAGGAAGTTTTTATTCAGAATATCCCTTGGGTGTTGTGCGCCCAAGTGCCTCATTCCAGGAGTGCTTTTGTTTTGGGACTTTTGGTGAAGATGAGTCAGCGAATGAAGAGCAACGAAGCACCTCCATTCTTCTTGCCACTCTACGGTAGAAACAGATGGACTTTTCAAGGACTTTCCAAAGAATTCAATGACTTTTTATGATTCAGGGGCGGATCTAGGGGGAGGGTGCAGGGGGTGCGCACCCCCCCGAGATGACCTGCAGTTTTCTAATACAGCTGGTATTCTGCAAAAAAAAACTATGTGGTTTATTGGTGTTGAAATAGAGCAAGAGACGAGTGCACCCCCTCCCGAAAAAAAATCCTGGATCCGCCCCTGTGATTGTACGAACCCCCTATTCGGCTCTGATTAACTATAAGCAAGGAAGGCCTGAAAAAAGTTAAGCACAGCGTAAAGGCTTAAATTTCATCTGCCATCCCTGACACTCACAGAAGGGGATCACCCTTTTATACGCTTTTTCGCAAACGTATTCGATGGTCAAATAACGTATCTCAATGCTGTGCATTTCATCTGTTACTGTGATGATGAATGAATCGGCACGCAGCAGCCAACTTGTGAAAGTGGGATCCTTTCATACTTCCAGCCTTGAAAAAGAATTCCTCTCAGGAAGGCAGGGCCTCATCTCTTAATATGACAAAAACTTGAGACCAACAAAACAGAAGTAAGAATCTAATCAGTACTGATGGATCTCAAAATAGTAGACGATAGATGATAGTAAGATCATAAGTAAAATGAAGTAATTAAGACAAGAAAGTGACTGGCAAATTTAGCACAAGTCGCTAGCCTGTTTTGTTGTCTATAAATACCCTTAAAACCCAAACCTGTTGAAATGCCCATTGTAATAGTAAGTGGGTCTTGTGTTAAGGAGGGAATATTAACTGTTGAAGTTAAAGTTATCTTCTTTCACCTAAATGAAAACTGATGCTGATTCTTTCTTTGATTTTGATATTGAACCAATAAGAATGCGATATTTGGGCTCATCAAGCAAAAGAAAAACAAAGCAGAATCAGAAATTTTTCTCACACTTCAGTTGGATTAATAAATTTGAAACAGAAGTTTTCCGGCATTTCATCCAAAAATGTTTTGAACCTTGTCCCTTACCTTACCCTTACCCTATTTTGCTTCCCCAAGAAGGCCTTTTTTGGAGGTATATTTTGCTGTTGCTGGAAGAAGTTTTTTAAGGTGAATTTTGGTAATCATCTTAGTACTTCTCAATTAAGATGCCAGTCTCTCAGAGATTTCAAAAATATTGTTTCGTCTTTAAGATTATCTGTCATCAGATCTTCATCTTCTCTTAAAGAAAAGGAAGCTAATGTTGACTGAGAACATGCCTTGACTGAAGATAGCCAGCCCCTTCTCCTCTTCCTAATGATTTAGTCTCCTGGATATGGCACAAATCTCCCGGTCTCCTGTATGGGTCACTAAATCTCCTCGATAAAATCAACTTTTAAGATTTTCTGTGCTTTAGTTTCAAAAAAGCTCATTTTTTTCCAAAATTAAAAAATGCTTTCAATTTATCATACAGTTTCTGCAGTATTATGGCCCATATTTCATCACTGAGAAAGATTATTAATTTATTATGGTCATTGAAGTGACTTCTGGTGTTCTTTATTTTATGTACGAAACTATAATGCCCAGAGCTACACCCATGTTAATCACTTTAAAGACTGGGTCGATTTGTGTGTATCAGCGGGGTGGGGGGTGGGGAGGGTGGTTGATACTGTAAAAGGAGACAGTTTCCACAATTTCATTGCTGGAGGTTGGGATCTCTGTCAAGGTAATTAGAAGCTTGGGATTCAATCTGCTATCTCCGTTTTCACAAAGTCAGATACCGTAAAATTCCGAAAATAAGCCCCGGGGATTATATTTTTCAAAGGCCCTTTTTGAGGGGCTTATTTTTGGAGGGGCCTATATTCAGAGGGGCTTATATATGGAGGGAAATTTGCGTTTCAAAATCGATTGGGCTAGCCTTATAGTTGGAAGGGAATTTATTGTTTTTGCTTTGTTTTACTTTGTATTTGAGGGCAATTTCCAAGTACAAGCCCCCAAGGGGGCTTATATTTGGAGGGGTGATTTAACGGAGGGTTTTCTGCGTTACGAGTTTGAGAGGCTAGATTATTGGCTTTGCATAATTCCACAGCCCAGTTGTTCAAAGGCAAATTACCTCTAACCTGGGGTTAAATTATACTTCAGGTTTCCTTTTCTTTTTTCAAAAACATTTTCTTGGATAATTTTCTCTATTCTTTTTATAGCATCAAATTATAAAATTGTAAGCAAAACTGAATTTTATATCTGAATTCAAATTTTGCACTAAACCTAGATCTTAACCAACCTTTGAACAACCCAGCCCAGATTTTTGATCTCCAAATATTCAGTATTCATTTCTTTATAAACCTCTCGTTCATTACTCCAGTTCCACCCAAGATTAAATTTAAATGCAAAGGAGATCCTCGCTGCTGAAGATGCAACTTATGCAGTTACAAAAAAAGTCTGAAAAAATTCAGGCTTGCCAGGATTTGAACCCTAACCTCTCCGATACCAGTGCATCACTATAAGGTCCCTTTAATCTGTTGCGTTAGCAGGCCAACAGGGGGCTGGGGCCCATTTCTCGAAAGTCCTGATAACTTTTTGAGCCCAAAAAGCAATTTTATGTTTGCCATGTTTGCATTCAAGATCATAGTTTCAATAATTTTGAAAATGATACAATAAAACTTTCAGTTTAAGCAAATTTGGCTGGCTTGTGAGAACTGTGCTACTATTCAACAGGTTGTTTAACCTGACATGCTACCGGACCTTTCAAGAAACGGGCCCCTGCAGGTCATTAACTTGGTTCCTCTTTCCAGGAAAAGATGAAGATGAACTAATGATTCATATATTCATAAAGATTAAATTCTTGTGACATGACAAATTAACCCATTCACTCCTGAACAACTGGTAAATGCCTCGTCCCATGTACACATCAGAGATTTCCCATTTAGCCTCAAAAATCCATGAACAGGCTCTCTTGTGGGGTGTAAGATGAAGAGAAAGCTAGAAAGTGTAAGCAGATGAGATGAAGAAAAGAGACTACTGCCACTCCCCAAGGAGCCCATTCACCCAATTCTGAATGGTGGGTTCTCAATTTTTTCCAGACCTGGGATTTGCCCTATTTGAGGGCAGAGATTCAAAACTTTAACATGAAATGGGGGCAAAATTCAGAATTTTAAGTACTATAAATCTTCTATCAAGCCCCCCTCTCAAATAAGCTCCCCTCCCTCTAATAAGCCCCCTCTTTTAGGGAAAGAAAGTTAATGAGACCCCCTACCCTTCCCCACTAATCTTCACCACTAAATGATTGACTGTATTAATCAATCATGACTGTAAAACTTCGTGTGGACTGATCTGGGATGGTTTATTCACCAACTGACAGTTCAGATTTGTTTCTGATCCTTGGCTACATGACTTCCAACTTCTTGTACTTGAGCTTTTCAACTTTGTATTCTAGCTTTTTGTGGAGAACTGATATACCATCGTCTTTGCTAAATTAAATAACCCCCCCCCCCCCCCGCCCCACCAAATAAGCCCTCCGTCTCTATTAGCCCCCCCAAATGGGTTTGAAATACATAAGCCCCTCAGGGGGCTTAATAAAGGATTCACAGTATGGATGGGATGTGGGACGCTAAAAATAACCAACAGAATTACGGGATTGAGTGAAAATTTGGGTTGGGGTGCTGGGATTGAAAAACCCTCTTGGGAACTAGGGTTGGAGACCATAAGAATGGAACCATCTTAGTCCTTGTTCAACTATGTTCAACATGCTAAAAGGTCTCTTTGAGCAGTCAACATTGCATTATACACTGTTCGAAGTTTAACGACTTTTTGTCATGAGTCTCAATGGTTTCACCATCTATCTAATGCTCTCATGAATTAACAAATGATTTCTCACAGTTTCTCGAAAAGTCACCTTCCCCCAACAAAAAAAAATATAGCAATAATTTGGAGCATCTGTAGAGTTCATTTCCAAGTTATATAGGAAATTGGATACCGTAGTCTAAAGAAAATGCCTAGCAGTCCTGTTTGATTAGTAAATGTGTGAATTGCCAGCTTGCTGCATTGTTTACATTATTCAGCCATTTCTTTAGGCTTTAACCTATTGTGAAACCTAACCTGAAAGTGACATGCTGCTGCCACCAAATGCACACATTCGCTGTTAAAATAAACCTACATCTCTGACAAAGGTGTCCAAGTCAGCAGGCTCCCAGGGAAGTTTCCTTTTATGGTTAAAATGGACATGTGACTTCTTATGCCTATAACCCCAACCAAGGGGGTGGAACTACTCCAGAATTAGCCTGCGAGCAAGCTCTCCTATTTAGGCGAGTGAAACGAGTCTCGCAAGAACGCGCGAGCAAGCGGCAAAGCCGCGAGGGGCAGTGGAAAGAAGCGTTCTCGCGAGGCTCGCTTTGCTTGCTTGCAGGCTACTCCAGAATTCAAGTGACGCGGATGATCAAAGGATTTTTTCGGGTTTGAAATTTTTGCTTCCAGGATTTTATGGGCTAGGAAAATTTGGGATGTATTTTTTTGGGTGACTTGATTTAAGTAGGGATTTCTTGGGGGTATTCAAAACAATCTGACGAATGGTATTGTCATCATATCCCGGCCTTGTAGTTCTGCAAATAAAATACAACCAAACCTGTTTTGCATTTAACGCATTACATTGCATCTGTTCTGTTTCATAAAACCGGTTATAATGCAATTAAACAATAGGCGATTCAATTTCTAATGTCTTTAGTTTTCGTCCTATATCATTTAATGCTTTCTGGAAATCTTTAAGGCTTAATTTTTACAATGATGAGCGAATAATAATAAAAAAATTTGGCATGGGATTTTCTAGGAATTTAATTTTTTGTCCAGGGATTTTTTTTTTGTTGGAAGCCCTACGGATTTTGGCTCCATTCGATCATCCCCGTCACTGAAATCTCAGGAGAACCCCCATGAGGCCTCCCAGAAAACGTATTTCTTAACTTCCCGGTTCCCCTAGAGGAATTTGGGGACATTTTCCCCCTTATCATGACGTTTTCCATCTCTAGGTTAAGTTTTGCCTCATGGAGATTATTGGGTAAAACTGCTGTTTATAAACATTTGTTGGGCAAGAGCTGTAACTGATTTTCATTAAAAAAATGTTGAACGGTGTGTGTCACTGACTGACTGTGTTTAGGTGATAGAGATTGTCATCTGCAAAATTTTGTCAACAAAATAACTGTGAAATATATGGCTAAAAAAACGAGAATTAAAAAGCGGTGAACAAGTCATTGCTTCTCACCTTTGGATTGAAGGCCGCCATACTGCATGTTGGATCCTACCCAGGCTACCCAGGCAAAGAAATAAATCTGTTTTTAACAACACATGATCACGTGTTGCTGCGATGGCCGAGTGGTTAAGGCGTTGGACTCGAAATCCAATGGGATCTTCCCGCGCAGGTTCGAATCCTGCTCGCAGCGATCACGTCTCCTTTTTCTCATACAGGAAATTATCTTTTTATATTATTTTCCTTATTGTGGTTATAAATTGCAAAAAAATAAAACAATGTCAGTCGGATAATCATCTCGCAAAATAACGCTTTAAACAGCTCGCGACGGTGAAAAAAAACGTGACTGATGACTATCAAATTGACGTCTTGCTTGAATTAACTTTGCTGGAACATTTTGGCTCAAATCTGTGTTTTGGAATTGAATGTTCAGTCTGTATTTCTTCTGTTGAGTCAGCCTGATTGAGTACATAAGACCGATGCTCAGATTTCAATAAACGGCCACACGAAGAGATGAAGGTCTCCCTCAGGCTCACAGTAACTCTTTTGAAGAGATTGATACAGGACACAATTCAGACGACTCCCGTCTTCGAACGGCAAAAATTTTTACCGTAAAAAAAAGCGGCGAAATGAACCTTTTGTTTCACAGTCCAAAACTAGAAAAGAGGGTCTCGCACAACGTTTAGAAAAGCTCTGAACCCTCCTGAACCAGCTGATCTGGAGACGAGAATCAACCTTGTTCCCAGGTAAGTTCCCAGGGCTTTCTCTCACTACGTAATCTCGTACCCAGATCTCGGTCTGCGATCAAGCAAAAAGAAAAGAAAAAAAGAGCCTAGTTTATTCTCAATTTCTCAATTCAATAACAGAAATAGAAGAAAAATACACTTATCATTTAATGTAATACAAAAAAAAATAGTTGAAATCAAACGAAAAAGGAAAATAAAATATGTGCGTTGGCCGGGAATCGAACCCGGGTCAACTGCTTGGAAGGCAGCTATGCTCACCACTATACCACCAACGCCCACGTGTCAGATTCGGCTGATTTTAATTTAAAAACCATTCTTACTTCACGCAGTGTTGGAAGCCATACGGGTAGGCGACCGCGTGAGAAATTACGGTGTCTGTATGAGAATCTAATGTCGAAAGTTTGCGTAAAACGACTGTTCTGAAAAAAATATGAATTGTAAATAGGAGCCCATGGGCTCCTGTTTGACCTGGTGTGTCCATGGCGCACCGAAGAACATAAAGTTGTAACATTCCGAGGGACTGATCGTTTAATACGTCCCAGGCGGCGGAAGGGGGGTGGGGGGGGGGGGTGTTGGAAAAGTGTGGTGTATCAAAACTTTACCCCCTAAAAATAATTACATATGAAAATTTTACCCCCCGTGGTAATAACAAATTTTAAAATTCACCCCCACCCCCCTTCACCTCCCTCTAGACCAAGCCTAGGCAAGCCTAGACAAGGGCTAGATGTGTACCCTTCAAACGGGCAAACTCTGTTCCAATGCCATCATTATCAATTACGTCCTTGTTCCCAGTTGTGTATGTGCAGAATTGCAACATACAACTCAGTCTCTCGTCTGTCATGGTCCTTCGTAAAGGAGTTTATAGTCTCTTCATACCGCTTAAGCTACGCTCAGCCGTGCATGTTGACACAGGATAACGGAAGTCAACAAAGTTATGAGAGCTACATACTGACTCCAGGATAGAATTGGAGTTGGCTTGGTCAAAAGTCTCAACCAAGGTCTGTGGCTTCACATTCGGATCCATTTTACTCCACTTAGTCACTAAAAGGATAAAGGAAATCCTAACACAAAAACACCAGTAAAATGCGAAAAACTTATCCTGATTTAATGATAAAATTGCTTCAGGAAATAAAAAAAAAATCTATATATTTTTTCCAGATTTCAGCTCTATGCATAGGCTTAGGCACAATTCACAGCACTGTCTTAATTTCTTTCCGGACTCTTCCCGGAGGTTTGGAGTGGGAATGGGATTGGTTCTCTAATAGGATAAGGCTTAGTTTAGTTGAACTGCGAATCCAGGGATGCTTGTTGTACGGGTTTTCGCCCTATCTTTTACTGTAAGTATGGGCTGGGATATAGTACTGTGCAGCTGACTGTGCGGCTACGACGTCAAAATGACTAATTTCCTGTTTTACGGAGGACGCAAACAAGCCACGACTAAATTGTCTTTCCCTTTCTGAGCTTTAGCCTGAATTTTAGACATTACCTCGAGTCACCTTCTCCCTCAGTTACTGAGGGAGTAAGCAACTCGAAATCCACAGGCTATCCGAACTTAGACATCGTTCTTATGAATTCAACTTCAGGAGAGTCCGCAGTACATAATCAAGATGAAGTAAAGATTGAAAAACGCGAATTCACTTTTTGACCTCTTCGTTGCTGTCGCCGTGTTCGGATCTTAAGGTCTCTACCCCGCATGTTTTTGCAAGCCGAGTGAGTAATGTGCAGAGAAACACGCGAGGAGGCAGGGCACAGAGAAGGAGGTAATTTCACCGAAAACCAAAATGGAGCAAATTTTCTTTTAACTTGTCATGAGGGGCGCCTCTCTCCTCCTTTATTTTGTCTTTATTCCCTTTTTGTTAGTTGTCAGCAAATAATTAAAAATACTTGATCAGTGAAATTATATGTCACATACTTTTATTCCCCAATACAAGCTTCTCAATAACATGTTGGCTTTATCAATAAGTCAACATGTTCATGATTGTGTTAAAACTAAGCCTTATGAATTAAATTAATAATCGCTTGATACGTCAGGTTTCATGAGTAAAAAAATGAAAGCTTCCGATTTCCAACCCTACGCAGCTCTCCAACAAAAAGAGGATGCGCCACTACCAAATTTCATTTTGTCGAGTATATATAGTATATCATTTCAGTAGGAAAAGGTCCCTGAATTGAACAAAATTTTCGTCAATGGAAACGTGCTAAAAATTACTACTAACTGATACACTAAGGTCATTAAATAGGAGATATTACATATCAGCGTGGAGATACGAAATTCCTCTTCTCCGTCTCGCGCTGAATTTTCATTTCGAGAAGAGAAATTTCGCATGTCTAAGCGGCCATGTAACGTTCTACTTATTATTGATATAAGCATCAATGAAATACCAAACCATTTCAATTTAATATTTTTTGCTGCGAAAGGCGCTATTATATTTTTATGTAGTTATAGCAACGGTAAGCTTTTCACGTGTGAAGACGACATGTTTAATATTTTTACGGCGTGTGAGGTATCATGTCTTGGCGTGAAAGCTATGACACCTGGTATTTCCAATCACTTGTGTTCGCGCGTGTTATAAGTGATTTTAGTTTACTGATATTAAACCTCGTGTAATGAATAGATACTTGGTTACCGTTTCAGGTCTGTTTCATTGAAAGAGTATAATAAACATTTAACTAAATAGGATTGCTAATGGTCAATCCATAGAATTTAGCTTTCATTGTCATTTAGTCGCGTTATTAAATCATGCAGGTCATCATTTTCCGAATCAGCTTAGTGCTGTCCCGTTTCTCCGTTTAATATCAACGAATCCTAGTTTAATTTATGAGTAGTATCGCCTCTTCTTAGGCCAACAGAAATAATCCTAAAACAAAACATTTCGGTGTATTAATTAAAAACGACCTCAACTAAACCTGTTTAAAACCACCTGCTGCAGTTCGCAGCTTGTGTTCCGGAACTTTACATGTTTATGGTCACGGCAGGTGAAGCCGCGCGGCAAGCCATTGTTATCTGCGGCCGGTGTTCATTAGCTCATCTAGAGATAGAGGAGGTGGAAGACAACGATGTGTTATAAGCTGAACTGTTTCGTCGTAGCTTTTATACTTTAAACCACCATCTAACTTCATTCTTTTTGAGAATTCGTCTTCAACTTTTCTATGGCGTGGCATAACAGGTTCCGGATAAAACGTCCTTTCGTGGAGCTCAATTTCCAAATATTTTTCCAGGGAAAGAAGCTCTTCTTGTTCCTTTTCAAGCTTTTCCAATATTTCTTCCATTTCTGCCAAAAGCTGTAGCTCTTCACTAGATAATGACGAATCTTCCTTAAAAGTTTTAATATCCGTGCTTGTAAAATTCCTAATGTCTGTTTGCAGAATTTGCTCCAATTCTGAAAATCGTCTCTTCAAAATAACCCTTCCGACTTTAAGTCGCTCGTGCTGACGTCTTATTTCTGAAAGTTCCTTTAAAAATATAATTTGCATCTCTTCCATCTTGGTGTCAAAACGATCCTTTTCTTCTTGACTGGAGAAATTTATTCCATGAGATTCGAAGCACTTATCATCAGCATCGCGGCAGCTATGTTCCGCACCCAGAATTTCTTTCCCTTTTCGCTTCAGCTCTATATGTCCACCATGGCCTATTTCTTCAGATTTTCTACATGTGGAAGAATTCCGGTTTCCTCTTTCAATCCAAAATTCACCGAAAAGAAGAGACCAGAATCGTTTAAATCTATAACACAATGACATGTCTTGAAGGCGTCCTTTGAGTATCTCGCGTCTTTTTCTCAGGAAGTGTCATTGTCATGAATTTGTGCCGACGGAACTTTCTACTTTCAAGGCTATCCTTTCCAACCCACACCAAATATAACGCGTCTCTTGTTGCATACGTACAAATATTTACCGGTGTCTCTTTAGGTGGTAAAATCCCAAATTTCAAACAGCTCAAATGAATTCGTCTTGCCCTCTCCAGCTAGGCGCGTCGCCTTGGACAACAGACTCTTGGAAAAAAGCTTTATTCTTAATCTGCCATGCGCAGAGCCAACAGGTGTTTAGAAGGTTTTCCCCTGTACGTTTGTTAAAACGCCAGAAATAAGTTGTTTTTTTCTCTTAACCAATCATGTGGTAGCATCGTGCTTAGTACCTGCTAACGTTGTGGCATTCCCAGTTTACAAGACGATAATCTGCCTTTACCCGAGTTTGCAGTTGTTTTTAATTGTACCTTGTTTCAGCAATTTGCCAACACACATTTAAAAGGAAAGTTGAAGCTTCCCTCAACAATTGTGTCATGTATTAGAAGTGTAGCACTGGCATAGTCTAAACCCGAGGTTTTAAGTATTCTTTTTGTCGAGCTGGTGACAATGAATTCACCTTTTCAAACAACTACAGTTGTTTGTGCTTTTTTTTCCACGTCCGTACTGCACCACAGTCGGGTTTCTTTAAAAACTAACATTCTTACTTTAAGTGAATGGCAATCTTCCAAACAAACGTTACGAAACTACCAACATCTCTTAGTTTTTTTTGGATGTATTTGAAAATAGCAAGAAAACACAATTGAAAAAAAAACTTCCGTATATTTCTCTCGTTTTCTCCCACTGGTTGTGACTCAGAAAAGACTGAAGAAAGAGAAATGTCGTATTGTATTAGGTGACAACGATTAATACTTTAACAATTTTGACCGCTTTAGTGCTTTGCATTCTGTCGACCTCTGGAGACGGTCCATAGTAGGCTGTCATCGGTTAAACTCATGCAGACTGGTTAACAGATGATTGGTGTATGGGGACGTACAATTTATCGACAGTATTGTATTTTAGTAAAATCCAACTAGTGGTCTATTATCAATGCTGCATTCTGATTGGTTGAGCCACTACTAGGCTATATGTTATAGCCCACTAGTAGCGAAAAGCGCCTGCTTTTTGGCGGCAAAAAAGGATTTAACTCTAGCTTTAACTAGCTAAAGTTGTTTTGTCTCGTCATTTTTGACCAACTAGTTGGATTTTACTAAAACAGTTATTCCTCTCGTCCTCATGGGCTATTGACTCAGAGCCCATTCGGGGTCGAGGAATAATTGTCAAATAGATTCCATACGATCGCAAATAAAGTCGCCCTTATACACCACGTGCCTCGGAGTTTATGGTTATCAGCCGCTGGATAAAACTTCGTAGTCGAAGGAATCTGATTGACTTGAAGCAAATGATCCATGTGATCAGTACCAGCTGTTTCATTTATTAAATAACTAACAACCTGTTATAAGAATATAACTTCAAACCAAGTATGTTTAGCTAAAGTTACAGGAAATAATCCGCCTTTAGTTTCGTCTCGACAGCCAGCTACTACTTATCCAGTGAAGCAGAGAGAACTTCTTTTTACAACACCTTCTGAAAGGTTTGAGTTGCAGTCATGTAATCAATGAATGTTTATTTTATTCAAGTGATTCCGCGGTGATCAGTCGAAGACAACAAACACCAAACTCAGTGAGTCGTCTACAGAAGCTAAACAGTATTTTGATCCAGCATCTTTGATTCAGATCTTCAGTGGGAATCCCGAGTCTACCAGACAAACTTAGTTTCACAATCCATATCAACAGAAATTGGGATTATGCTCCTTTAGAAACGACTATTTTGACAACAAGAGTTTTCTTTCTGGAACGAAAATCAAATAAAGTCATTAGTTTCGAAATATAGCAATACTTGAGCTTAACTCATACAATCTTTGGCCAATAATTTCACAACAGGAGGTTTGGACTCTTAGCTCTTGTACTGGTATGGTGGAAACAAAACAGAACCACGAAGCGAAGATCAAAGGCGATAGCGAAGAAACAGAAATACCAAGAATCCAGGAAAATGATAAATCATTGGACAAGCACTCGGCTTCATATGAAGATAAACTTGCTTCAACATTTGCAACCTTTTGGAATATATGCAACACCATTCAGGGGTTACCGATATTGGTGATCCCTTATGCTGTTAGAAATGGGGGCTATTTAGCAATATTAACATTATTACTTGTTGCTGTTGCGTCAAATTACACTGGAAAAACTATTGTTCGCTGTCTTTACGAAAAGGATTCCGAGAGTGGCAAACAAAAAAGGGTCCGCAATTCGTACGCAGATGTTGGGAACGCCTTTCTTCCAAAAGTTGGAGGTCATCTTGTCCTCGGTACACAGTTTCTAGAGTTACTATTCGTTGCCTCTGTCTATCCCTTATTAGTTGGTAGATTACTAGCAAAGTCTTTTCCACACATTGCCCTTCCCTGTTGGCTTTGGACGCTAATAGGTGGAGTTATTTTTGTGCCAAACATTTTTCTTAAAAATCTCTCTCAAGTGGCCTGGACAAGTATTTTAACGGTACTGTCAGCGAAACTCATTTTTATCACAGTTTTCGCTTACAGCTTATCAAAGATTCACAAATGGGAGATTAGTTTCTTGGATCATTTTGACGCCAGCACATACCCATCTGCTTTAGGAATACTGGTAGCAAGCTACTTATCACAACCATTTGTACCTCTCATCGAAGGGAGCATGCGTCATAAAGAGAAATTCGATTCGCTTATGAATTTTTCATACGGGATAATGACCCTTCTCAATGTAATAATTGGCGTGGTCGCTTATATCTCATTTCACCCCAACACAGCCGAAGTTATCACCAATAATCTGCCAGAAGGTTCATTTCGGCGTGCTGTAAACGTTATGGCGGCCGTGTTATCCTTCACATCATACACGCTGCCAATGTTCACAATTTTTGAAATCGTGGAAAACTCTAACCTCCCTTGCCTACCGATGGATTTTGGTAAATCTGTGTTAAGTCCATCCGTTATTGTTTTTCGCTTGTGGATGGTAACTGTCAGTGTTTTATTTGCGGCTACTTTTCCCGCCTACACTTATCTGCTAGCTTTTGTCGGTAGCATCGCAGGAATTAGTTTGGAGTTTATTTTTCCTCCTCTTTTCCACCTTAAGATTTACTCGTCAGAAATGTCATGGTGTAATATTTTGGTTGATACTTTTGTATTTATAGTAGGCATAACTGTGTCACTGACTGGAGCTTTCTTTTCCGGCCGGTCAATGATCCACACCTACAGTCAACCAATAGTTAATCGTTGTGCATAGTAGATGTATAAATCTATAAGAGATTATGTCGTATTCACACCAGCTAAACAAGTTTAATTAAAATGGGTTTTTTTTAAAAAAAAGTAATGAAGAACCTGAACACAGGCCTCAACACAGAATTCACTGAATTAATTCAAAGTAATGATGTTACATAACTTCACCGACAACATACTTTCCATCAATAAAAGCACGTGCAGTTTACAGCTTTTTAAACGAAAATAACTGTGTTTCACTAAACAGCTTTCAGGGTTAACGTGTTACTGGTGTAAATGGGGCTAAAGGCACTCATAGATCCCAAATTTACAAGCACGGTACAGCAGTCAGTTTAGTAATTCAACTGAAGACGAGTGAAATCGTCTACGAGGGATGTGATTCATAAAGAACAAGAATCGCCGAAAGGCGATTTTAACTGTGCTGCCAAGGGGCGATTTTCTGAGCGGAGGGGGCGGCTGTACACACTCAGGCTGCCACAAAACCTTGTCACCGACCATTGCGTGACATATTTTGAGAGTAAAACAAAAACTCATTTGAACAGTTGTACCCTTTTGGAAGACTTTCGTAACAAGAAAAATAAGTACTATTTTTAGTTCGGGGCTGTATATTAACTTTTAAATTTCACCATTATGAATATAAATAAGCAAGTTAGCCATTTCATTAGCATGATTTACACGCACCCCTCCCCCAATCCCTCTGACTAACTTGACCTAACCGGAAATTCCGTTATAATTAGCCATAAAACGCAACAGGGTCAGCTATACTGTTAGCAAGCAGTACATTTCTCTATTCTGGTTCTTAAAACTAACAAGGAAAATTAAATTGAAGATTTGTTTTTGTCTGATATTGCGTTTGAAGTCTTTCAAACTGTCCAAGTGAATATATATATTATTTTGACGTGACAATCCACAATGAGCACATTCCTTCGCGCCAGTAACGAATGACGTTTCACACGCAGAGCAAGAATCGCAATAAGATAAAAAGAGACATTGGCCGTCACATTTTAAACGGTTTTAACTTCAACAAAAAACGAAGAGAAAACTCGAAAGCGACCCATCCTACCATCTTTTGAAGAAAGCGCTGAAAAAAAGTGCCAATGATAGCTTGAGAGACGTCTTTATTCAATGGATGTA
The DNA here is from genome assembly GCF_958299795.1 of Porites lutea. Lineage (NCBI taxonomy): Eukaryota > Metazoa > Cnidaria > Anthozoa > Scleractinia > Poritidae > Porites > Porites lutea. Next base: position 11,406,173 of record NC_133209.1, read on the forward strand.
CACACACACACACCCTCCCATGCTACACACACACACAGAGATTTGGAATCACGTTTTAGAAGGGAAAAACTCATCAAAAGGTTTAAACTTCAACAAAAAGTGAGGAAAAACCCCAAAAGGTACTCATCGTAGCATCTTTTGTGGGAGGCGATGAAAAAGCCCAGTACGCTGCCTAGCTTCAAACACATCTTCATTTATAATGGCTGCCTTCACTTAACTTGCTTTATCGTTATCAAGTTAATAATTGATAGTGTTCATTTTTTGACTGAGAAAATCCCCTGGGGTACTCCCTTACATTTCCCTTATACGTATTGGTCTGAAATAGCGTCAGGATTTGGAGAGCCGCACGGCACACCCCCACCACGAATTCCCGGGTATACCTAGCCTGCGTAGCTGGTGGTATTGTGTAGTAGTCGAGTGACATTTTGCGGCGGAGCCGTTGTAATGTAGTCGAGTGAGATTTGACGGCGAAGCCGCGAGAAATATTATTTCAACCTCGTCCCTACTCCCTTTTTTTGGAACAAGGCTTCGCCGCCAAAATTTTAATCTCGCACCCACACAATACCGCCAGCTACGCAGGCTAGGGTATACCCCCGAGGAGAAAATCGAAGGTATTTTATAAACTGGTTTATTAGTAATGCAATGAATTATTCTAAGTGGAATTTTCAGTTTAATGTCAAAGCTTTCTCTGATCTTCGTAAAGCTTTTTAAGGCTTTTGATGGCACATTTAGTAAGCACAATAATTCAGACTTATCTAGTGACAATCATACGAGGTCACCACTTACGTGTAGAAGACCGTAGTAAATTCGGAAGGTTGTCGCCCTACCAATTCTTTGTCCCTGTAATGGATTTTGACGTTCTGGTAGCTGATTTTCAAGCAAAGATTATTAGAAATCTTCCACGAGGAACAACTTAATTGGCCAAAGTTGGTCACTTACTTTTAACCCCGGCTGTTCACCGTCCTTGCTGTTTCCGCTTATGAAGAACGTTTATGGCACTATTGCTCTTGACCAGACTTAATTATCTACACACGGATTTTTGCTGGGTGTGAAACTCAGATCTAATTAGCAGTCAGCTGCTTTAGACTTGCATAACTCTAAAATATACGTGCAGTCTATATGGGGATATAAAACGAATCCGCTCTGGGCATTTGGTGGATTTGCTTTGCTCTTCGGATGGGGTTGCTTCGGGTTAAGCATAATACTCTGGTGGTGACCAGGGAGGGGGGCACCCAGCAAACAGCTAAAGCGACAATTATTGAAGGTGGTTTGACATGGTTGGACACAACACACAATACACCCCATTTTAAGTTTACAGGGTACGTACCACATCCCTTATGATATAATTGTAAAGGATTATTAGACACCAAAGATCCGGTTATTGGTTAGCGGGGGTTGGTTTTCTGTACACGCGGGTGAAACTGATGACATTGCGTAGCCCTTGGATCAGTGGTACCGTATCCAAGGCTAGTGTGTGGCGCAAATGATCGGGAATTCTTCCACCGCAAAAAGGTTTATCCATTTAAAGCTGTGCACTTCTCCTACCAAGATGGAAAAAGAAGCAAAAGAAAGATCGTCCATTGCATAGTCCCTTATGGCACAGGATCCAAACCAAGGGAACGTCGCACGAACATTAAAAACTAGCCGAAATATCGTCACGTTACAGTCTCGTTACGCAACATAATACCGCATAGATAACATTGCGGCCTAAGGACAGAGGGCTCGTATTAGGTAAGATGCATGAAAGATCGCGACCGTCGTGCCTCGCTTGGAATGCTCCGCATTTCGCCATTGCCTTCGGGCAACGGCTTTTGCGCCCAAGAATAAAATGATAAAAAGCAAGCGGCAACGTTATTTCTTTTCAAAATGTCATACACCGAATGCAAATATGGCGGATCTCTCGGTCGGCCCGGGTCTAGTTGCGCGAAAGCGAGGCTAGTGAGGCCTCGAGAGTTTTGTTTTGACTGCGCGTCTTAGCGATTCAGTCGATCAATATGGTTTCCTTCGAGTTGTTACGTGCTTAAGAGCCATCAAAGAGGAGATTTAACTCCAGCAGAGACGAAAGTTTATTATCTTCGCTTTGGCACGGTTCTTTACGAAGAAAGAAATGGATTAAAGCGATTCGGTGCGGCGAATGGAGGCACTTTACTATCACGGAGTTTAAAAATAAAAGAACGAAAGTGCGCTTGCTTCACTTCAGAAGAGTAGACTTACGAAACTATTAGAATGGGTGAATAACTGAAAGATTCATGGTTCTGTTTCAAGTTTGCTTTGTCCGTTCTCTTACCAAGGAAAGGTAAATATCCTCGAGAACGAGTGAGTCCGCCGTCGCGACTTACCAATCTTAAGGCGCTCTCAGGGACACAACGACAGACAACAAGGCCGAATGTTTTCACAGTCCTCACGATCCTGTGTTCAAGAGTTTGAGCAGTGCCATAAAAGAAGCAATTTCTGGAAAATCGCTGGTAGTTTATCTCGAAACCATTCGACAATTTGCTAAAATAAATCACGCGCAAGGTCAAATACAATGCTCGAATACTTGTACGCTCTTTCTCTGCCACAACCTTTTTTCCTTCTTCTTACTTTCTTAGTTGACAACAGTTTTTTCAGTGCACTTTGGTCAAGGACTGTTCTTGAAATATGTCGCTTTCTTCTGGTTCTTACATAGTTTCACAGGCCACGCTTGTAGGATTAACAGGCGATTGTTATTGTTGTTGTTATATTTTCAACGTGAAATCTAAAAGATCATACAGTCCACAGCGGATGCTCGCGTCCTCGAGAATGTTTACGTTTTGTTGGATAAATAACAGACCATAAACACATCTTAAAACAGCATCATCCCTTGTGAAAATTATTTCATTCAAATACTTTCGTGAGTCCTCTCATCTAAAGCAAGTAAAGCGAGCACACTTTCGCTGTAAAGTGCTTCCGATCACCGCGCTGAATCGCATGAATCCTTAACTTTCTTTGTGAAAAGATCTCGGGAAAGTAAAGGCTATACCAGCTAGAGTAAAATCTTCTTTTTGGTGGCCCTCAGGCATGCAACAATTCGAAGCAAACCATATCGATCGACTCAATCGCTAAGACGCGCAGTCAAAACATAACTCTTGAGGCCTCACTAGCCTCGCTTTCAAGCAACTAGACCCGGGCCGGCCGAGAGGTCCGCCATATTTGCATTCGGTGTATAGCGTCGATCAGGAGATGTGAAGGTCCTGAAGTCAGAAAATCTGCGCAAAATGGATCCATAAAGAACCGGCATTGGGCTATTGTGCGAAACGATGAGGGTAGATATTTTACCAAGGTAAGGCGTTAAGAAGAAATTTATCGGACCCAGTGCTTATGGCGTTTTCCCAAGGCTTCAAAGTCATGCATTTCGATGATGTCTCTGAGATGATAGGTCGGCCGAACCACGTGATGTGAAAACTTATCAATAAAACGTGAAGAACAGTGAGGCCTAGGGAATTGGCAGGATTGTCCAATCTTTTTCTCAGATTCCACGTCTCATGTCGAGATATGAAACTGCAGGCTATTTATTCAGACATCATTGTCGATCTGCCTACTGCATACTTATTCTTACGCAAAATAACTAAAGAAGTATATTATGGACAGACTGCTTCAAAAGGCTAACATCAAAAATGACCTAAACCCTATCCCTACGACGAAGATTAAATGTTTTTGACTACAATTGTCCTCGGCTCATTCCTGATGTTTTTCGGGCATCATCAGTCATCAAGAAGGGAAAGGAGCCTATTACTCTGAGAGAGCATGTTAAGACGCTTGTCACGGGGTTATCACAGACCAGTTTATTTTTAGAAGCATTTTAAAGTATTCGTTTCTATGCAAATGGTACTCCATTCGATATGTTTTTAAAACAGCTGCTTTTAATTTAATGATATATGAAAAAAGTGCCATCAAGATCTCAAATTTCAAATGATACGATTTATGTTCTTTTTCTCAGGATTGTTTTTAATACTTCCGTGGAATGCTAATATCAGTTTTGTTTTCAATTTCACGATTCATACACCTTATTCGGCGATAAATACCTAGACAGCGCAGAGGAAATGAGAACACAATTAGTTGAGTTTAAAGAAGAACATTTATTCACTTGTGACTAAATATTTATCAATAATACATTTTCAAGTACATGTGATCGCAATAAGTGACTGCCTCGTTCCTAAGCGTCTAAAGTGTTTGGTAGAAGCGTTCAAGGAGTATCGCGCAATGGACCATGGGAACGTTAAGCGTTAGCGCAAAATCGCACCTGTCGCTCTCGAATCCGCTAGTACTCGCCTGGGTACGAGGCAGAACAAGTAAAGCGTATGGCTTTCAAATTCCCACAAAACTGAATGCCCGGAAATAACATTTCAAACCAAGACAGTATGAGTAGTGAAATCAGAATTTTCGAGGGGCAAACAAATTAGTGTTTATTCCGTGTTCAGTTTATTGCTGAATGGATTAGACTAACTTTCCATTACCGGTTAGTAGTCATTAGGGTAGGGTGGTAGGGTCTAATCACTACCACCACTATATTTGGCGAGGAAACTAGCCAGAGTTACAAGTATAATTATAGGTACAGTTTAAAGCAGCATTTTTCCCTTTTGTTCCGCAAAAGTTCTAAGCAAAATTCTTAACGCAATTATTCCCCTTTCCTTTAGACACAATAATTTAAATATACGGAGTAAACGTGCCGTTCAATTCAGTCATTCACACCAACCTATGATAGACCATGATATGGTAAAGAGAAATTTGTAGACAAGAATTAATGAAAACAAACTTAGAGCTTCATCGAAGGGTTCTTTTAAGGACGCTTTAATTGAAAAATTTGTAATAACTCGGTTTGTTTGTTCTCAGGCGCAATTACCACTGATAGGATTGCTGTAGGCTTGAATTATTGAACGCAGCGAAAATATAGATCCGGTGACCAACACAGCACTCCCAACAAGTAGGATCACAGCATCCAGTAAAAAACTGTACCAGGACATTTCTGACGAGTAAATCTTAAGGTGGAAAAGAGGAGGAAAAATAAACTCCAAACTAATTCCCGCAATGCTGCCGACAAAAGCCAGCAGGTAAGTGTAGGCGGGAAAAGTAGCCGCAAATAAAACACTGACCGTTACCATCCACAAGCGAAAAACAATAACGGATGGACTTAACACAGATTTACCAAAATCCATCGGTAGGCAAGGGAGGTTAGAGTTTTCCACGATTTCAAAAATTGTGAACATTGGCAGCGTGTATGATGTGAAGGATAACACGGCCGCCATAACGTTGACGGAAAGACGGAATGAACCTTCTGGCAGATTATTAGTGACAACTTCGTGAGTATTAGATTCAAACGAGAGATAAGCGACCAGCCCAATGATGACATTTAGTAATGTCATTGTGCCATAAGATAAATTCATCAGTGAGTTGAATCTTTTCTTGTAACGCATGCTTTCTTCGATGAGAGGTACAAATGGTTGTGATAAATAGCTTGCTACCAGTATTCCTAAAGCAGATGGATATGTGCTGGCGTCAAACTGATCTAAGGAACTAATCTCCCATTTCTGAAAATGCGACAAACTGTATATGAGAACTGTAGTGAAAATGACTTTGGCTGACAGCACTGTTAGTACACTTGTCCAGGCCACCTGAGAAAGATTTTTAAGAAAAATATTTGGCACAAACGCAATGCCACCGATCAGTGTCCAAAGCCAACAGGGAATGGCGATGTGTGGAAAAGACTTGGCTAGTAACTGTCCAACCAACAACGGATAAACAGCGGCGACAAAAAGAAGCTCCAAGAACTGTGTACCAAGGACAAGATAACCACCAATATTCGGAAAGAAAGCGTTTCCAACATCTGCGTACGAATTGCGGACCCGTTTTCTTTTGCCACTCTCGTGGTCTACTTCGTACAGACAGTTAACAATAGTTTTTCCAGTGTAGTTTGAAGCAACAGCAACTAGTAATAGAGTTGAAAGCGCTAAATAGCCACCATCTTTGAAAGCATAAGGGATAACCAAAATTGGTAACCCTTGAATTGTATTGCATATATTCCAGAAGGTTTCGCATGATGAGGCGAGGTTTTCTTCTTGATATTTTCCGTGTCTCACGGTGGTCTGTTTATCCAAGCCGTCTAGTTGGTCTTCTTGCTGAAGTTCTTTGTATCCTGCTCTATTCATTTTCCCATCCCTTGCTTGCTATTTTATTTGTAGAAAAACTACTGCTCATAGGGAGACTAGACCGCGTCAACGTTGACCTTGAAAGACGAATTCAGGAGACTGTAAGGTAAGTCTTCATATTCTGTACAGTGGATTACCCTTCATCTGGCTGAACCAAAAGAGTATAACATGTAAATCAAGTGAAAATTGTTTACCGAAATAAAAATTGCCCGTGGAAACGAAATTAATCGCAGGGAATCTGGATGTTGCACAAACACAAAACAAATGTAAACTCTTTTGCTTGTAATTCACTTTGATTTAACTGAACCCTACATTTTGAAATCGATTTTAAAAACTCAGGAAAGTGGCATCAAACCAAAGAAGTAGAAACAGGAATTATAAAAAAGAAAATTCTGGATCACCCATCACAAGTCAAGTGTCTTGGAAACAGGAACACTCGCCCAGATATGTTATTACAAGCATAAAATTAAAAACAGCGAATACAGAGCGACATCAGGCAAGTAATTGAGAATAGTTGATTTCAAATTTTCACTGGTTTCAATGTTCAAAGGATCTAAACAACCAAAACACATGAATGCCAAGGAAAGCAAGGAAGAAGCACAGCAAATACTGGAACCATTGTGACGGTGTAGCCACAGGTGCGTTTGTATACACACGGGCGAAAATGAGAGGTTTTTCTACATCTATATTGGCTGATTTAATGTTTTTGGGTGTGTTTGATAGCTTTTGTCAATGTCAGTATGCCATTTAATAATAACTAACAAGCTGGGAAAAAAGGTGGTAAAAATCAGCCAAAAGATTGAGTGGGGGGGGGGGGGGGGGGAGGGGGGTGATAGGCACAAACATTTTTGGAGTTCTTGGGGCTATAACTTCCTTTCCTTTAAAGGCATGACACTGAAATTAATACAGGCAACAATACTTGACTCCAGAAAAATTTTGGAATAGGCGTTTTGTTGGTGACGTGACCCTCTAGTGGCCAATTAAAAAATCAAAACTCCCAAAGACTTCTCCTCCACGAGAATTAAACCTGAAAGTGTGATACTTGGCAGAAATATAGTGCACATAAAATTGAAGAACTTATCCGATTTGAAATCTCAAATTTCATTTTTGTGACGTCACAACTGATGACGTCAGAAAATGGGATTTTTGGTCATGCGCAGTACTAACCCCCAAAATGGAGAATTTGAAAGAAAAACTTAAGACAAATACAAAGCGAAAGTCTCAACTCATTATCTTCTATAGTTTAAGAGATATTTGTAACATTCCAGCATATTTTTAAACAAACTTTGGACACATTTTGTGGCCGATTTTTAGCACTTTTTTTCCCAGCGTGAATAGAAACTTTGTGAATAAAATTTATCATTTCTCTCCCACTGTCAAAATCAACAATCCTTATTTCTGTTGGTTATTTCTAGACCTGATGCAGTACGGAAAATAGGAATTCCATGTCAGTTTCGAATTCCACATAGTAGACTCTGTTTGCCCACCAATCTGTACATAAACTATTGTTATTATTCATTCAAAATATTTCCCCAATTCTGAATGGCTAAAAGCACACGCATAATTCACCATGCAGTTAATGATGACCAACTTTGGAAGAATTTTGTGTTTAACGAGGAAATGACGTCAAAAATGCAGCCCTCTACAGGTTAATGCATCGTTAACCGAGAAGACCTGGGGACGAGATTGAGTTGTTTTCGTTGTCAAAACTAAAATGGCGGACACTTCACTCGTTTCAAGTGTAAGAACTACAGCTGGAACTAGGCGAACTAATGGCTAAAAACATTGCAAAAACAGCAAGAAGACAACTCGGAGGACGACATCTGCTATTTGGAGAATATTTGCGGAGCTGGAAAAAACCTAAACGTACACTATCGAAGATAAACTTAACATCGATGCAGGTAAGCATGTTTTAGCTATGTTTTATCCAACCTTGGCCTTCGGCCTCTACGGATAACACCCTCCTCGATCTGGTTAATTCTTCATATCCTACTCGGCCTCATTCATTAATTGCTAATTTTCAAATTCTCGTGGGATAACTGCTTATCCCCAGAGCATTTGAAAACAATAAATTATGCAAAATTTTGGGGCTAAACATAAAGAGAGTATTATGGGGGATTCCGAAATGGTCAATATCCCGGATTGCACGAGGACTTACTAGGCAACGCGACTCAAAATTTATGTGCTAGAATTACAACCATACATTAGAATAGTCCAGAATATTAATCATACTTTGGATCCAGGTAGAAACGTTTGGGACGTATTGGTGGAAAATACGACGACCATTGTGGAAGACTAGGAAACTCCTTCGGCGAGCTCCCAACCGGTAAAAATGATGGATTGCTCGTCGGAAAACTTATGAAAGCAATCACTAACTAGAAGAAGAATACTGAAGAACAGATCAAGAAACGTAATTACATGACTGGAAGTTATTCACATTATTTTGGCCAGCGATATGTGTTTGTGTGTGTGTTTTTTTTGGTGATTTTCCGTTCCTGGGGTCTGTTTCTCGAAAGGCCTGAAAATTTTACGGGCCGAAGGCAAAATTTTAAAATCAAAACCTGTTGAATAGTTCCTCACAATCAGTCAAGTCCTTAACTGATAGTTTCATTGTATCATTTTCAGAATTATTGAATCTTTGATGTTGAATGCAAACACGGCAAACGTAAAACAACTGTTTCCGGGCCCGAAAAGTTTCCGGGACTTTCGAGAAACGGGCCCGCGCGAGACAACAGTGTCAACAGTGTAATAAAACTTTGTTGAATTCGCCCCATGTAAGGGAATCCAGGACAGTCTTGGATTCTGGATTCCATGCTGTGGATTCCGGATCCCGGGTACTGGATTCCGGATTCCGGATTCCAGCACAGTGGATTCCGGATTCCAAAAAGAGGTGGATTTCATTTTTTTTCCGGTTTTAATTCTTTTCTTCGCACTTGCCATATCGAAAGACGTTATTAGAAGGCATAACAAGTTTGTTTTCTTTTTCGATTACAAAATTACTAGCCTCCCACGCAGACGTTCTTAGGGGTTCGTCACGTGTTCCCGTGACGAACCCCTAAGAACCCCTTTTTGCATAAAAAGACCATACAGATCATCCTACGCTCCGGGTATGAAAACGCAGTGAAATATTTATTATTTAATCAATTTTAACCGACGTTCCTAGGAGGGTGGAACTTGTTTTGGCCTGTTTTGGGTCGTTGTGGATCTTTTGTCGATTATTTTTGATCGTTGTGGATCGTTTAGGTCGTTTTGTCTCTTTTTGCCTGGTTTCTCGTTTTATTAGTAACTGGCCAAATAAAAATACGCTGTGGCGTGTGCAATTCATTCTTTGCAAATTAAAGTCTTTGGTTACGTTCACTAAAGAGTAGTTTTCCGTCTGAATAAAACTTGGAAAACCATTTTTATCTTATCCTTTAAGACTTTTTAAAACTCTCTCTCCGTGTCAATAAAGACTTGAGGGTAAAAAATTCTCGCGTAGAAGTTGACGCGTACTGCTTTGAGGTTTTAGCGCGCGTAATGATAATGAAATTCAAACTAACTGTCGCGTTGAATTTGATGTTAAATAAAAAGAACACAAACAACAAAAAAATAGTTGGTTCATACTTAGGATGTGCGTATAACCACGTTTTGTTAGAAAAATAACTTCACGGCTCTATCAAATTCGTTGTTTAAGACGTCGAAAATTGAGGATTTATTTCGAGCATACGCTCTTTCATCGCCTGTCACATTCCTGACAGGCAATAATCGGATTTGACCAGATCTCGTCTTCGGCTTCGTCAATAAGAGATCTGGGTCTCTGAGATGGTCTGGGGTCTCTAGGATCCATTTTTAACAAAAAAAAAGTTACGGACTAAACCGATCTCAGATCGGTCTAATTTCCAAAAGCGACCTTAATGTGAACGAGGCCTATTCAGGAGCACAACTGTAGAAAGAAAACATGAAAAATCCTTCTGTTCCTCGACCGAGTCTGAGATGACTGAGAGATGAAGAGAGACTTAAGCGTTTCTGACGCGTTGGCTAGTTTTAAGCGTTTTACAACCATATAGCGCTCATTTATACGATATTTTCTCCACGGACGACGTAAACTTCATATTACATTCAATTATGTCAATTATGATTGAGAAAAAAATCAATTTTTCGTTCATGTTTGTGACTTGCTTACCGCCACGTTACAGTGCACAGATCGACACAAACGAAAAATCATGCAGCTTTGCCTTTGGCTCGTTTAGATCTATCAGTCAGCTAAAAATTGGTATAAAATTTCACAACACAGTATTACACGTGCCTTTCTCTCTCAGCCTTTTGTTTTTGCTTGTGCTTTCCCATAACGTTTTTTTTTTCTTTTTTAATAAAGTAGAAAAGAAAAATCCAACAGACAACAAACTTCAAAAGGCTCGTCTTATCGATGAGGTGGCGAGATTTCACTCGAATGCCGGGGATGAATGAAAAAGGCACCCACCGCGGCCTTGCACGTGATTACTCTAGTAACAGCTGATTGGTACGGTTCTGACAGTACCTAGCTTATTTCTCAAATAAAGATTATCGAAACCATGAAACTGTTCTGACCGAAACTACTAGGACCAAATTAGGGACTAGCAGACTGTGAATTTCTTTTTTGGTAAAATGTTGAAAGTGGACGTTTATTTTCAATTGGGAACCAGGAGGACCAGGAGTGGACCAGGAAGGTTCAAGAAAAGGTTCACCCCAGGTGCACCTTTTCCAGTCCTATGCCAGGTCAAATCGCTTTTGGTTTATTTTTTTAAGTTCAGCGAAGCCAGTGAACAACAGAGAATCAAACATAGCCAGAGGTTGAAGTTATTCACAACAATCCAATTTATACCTTAAAAAGGCTGCGCTGTATTCCCTCGAAAACCCTCGAATTTTGGGATCCTGTCAGCCGCTCATAAGCAAGGTTTCCCTCGCTGACCGTGACCTTGACCTTTCATATGGAGCTCGTCAACTATGGTTTTGACACCAGATATGCCGATATTACACTGTATGTCATCACGTTGAGGCATACACCCTGGGGAGGCTTTCCATAGATGGTTTTTCTTTCGAGCGAGTTGCTCAATCCAATCAGGAGTGGATCTTTAGTAAGTTGGATTCTGGATTCCAATCTTTAGTAGGATTCCGGATCCCTAGTGCTGGATTCCGGATTCCAAAGCCCAGGATTCCGGATTCCACAAGCACAAAATTCCTGGATTCCGGAATCCGGATTCCCTTACATGGGGCGATTGAATCAGTTACCCTTAAGAAATTTTCGCAGTGTTACGGTCTCCGTAAATTATTTAGACAAAATACATGCTTTTCTTTATTTTAGACTATCAACTGATTCTATTTCTCATTGTGTCCTTATCTATCTCTATCTACCTTCTGTCCTTATACAATTTCTTTTTTTCAAACGTAGAAATTAATTTTATTCACTCCTGAAAATACATAATTACGTACCATTGACATTAACCATACAGCTGGGCTGAGTACAATAGCCTTTAATCAACGCACTTGCATTCCTGCGTGCTTTTGTCTTTGAAATCTTATAACAAATTCATTATTTGCACCATATTTGTACCTCGTTGCGTTCACACCATCCTAACTGAGGAGCACGTTCTTCACACCAGCTTGGCCAAGCATTCAGATTTTTGTGTGAAATATGCCTTTAAGAGAAGGATACCACAAACTTGACGAGAGTCTAGTCTTGGAAAGCAATGAACGCAGTAAGAGCCTCGATGAGACCATAGAAGACCTGAAAAAAATTTCAACTATGGATTCTTTCTGGAACGCGTGTAACTCGGTCCAAGGTATCAGCATCTTATCCATGCCTTTGGTAACGCTCTTTGGAGGGTATTGGTTCATAATTGGTATCATAGCTGTGGCTGTCATCTCTAACCATACCTCGAAGATATTGATAGAATGCCTGTACGAAGAATTTCCTGGTAAAGGCCGTATACGTGTGCGTAATACGTTTGCAGACATCGGAGACGCGTTCTGGCCCAAATACGGAAGGCACATGGTTGATGTAACGAAGTTCCTTGAACTTATATTTATGGCAACAATTTATCCTATAGCCTGTGGAGAGGCCGTTTACTACACTTTTCCATTTCTTCCAATCGGAAAACAAATTTGGATCCTTATTTTTGGCCTGGCTATGTTACCAAACGTTTTTCTCAACTCAGTGAAGTTGCTTTCCAAGATAAGTATGGTGACCATCTCTTTTGCCTTCGCAACATTCGCCATAGTAGTCGCGTACTGTCTGGGTCAAAGCGCTTCGTGGAAATCCCAAGATTTGCTGGTTTTCGATCCGCTACGGTTCCCACTGTCTCTTGGTGTAGTACTGGCTGGTTACTCGTCTCAAATCTACCTCACGGTTCTCGAGGGCAACATGCGGCACCCAGAAAAGTTCAACAGTGTCATAAACTTCGCTTATCTTGCCATGACCGTCCTCAAAATTGCCGTGGGAATATTTGGTTACTTAACTTTCACAGACAGCGTCAGTGACATGGTATCTAACAACCTCCCCCAAGGTGCTTACCGTACCATCGTGAACATTGTTGTAACAGTGCTGTCCTTCATGGGATACTCCCTTCCCATGTTTGCGGTATTCGACATGACGGAGAGATCAGTGCCACGGTGCTTGACGGCAAGGTTTCTGAATCATGACGGTAGCCGACCTGGCATGGCATGCGTGGTTCTATTACGGTTGACGCTGACCGCCATTACTATTCTCATGGCTATACTCGTTCCACACTTCACGTTGTTCGCAGCATTTATCGGCAGCGGTACGGGCACTGCCATTGCAGTTATCTTCCCTTGCATTTTCTACTTGAAAATTTTCTACTGGCAGCTCAAGTGGTACCAAGTTATTCCAAATGTTTTTATCATGTGTTTTGGAGTACTGATGTCAGCTTGTGGGATGATTTCAACTGGACGAGAGCTCTTTATAACCCTTAAACAGGACTCAGACTACTGAAACGCGGTTTTACTGGTACAAACTTCGAAAAGACCCAAACGCGCATTTACAAAACAATCAAAGCATAAAATCAATGACTTGGTGTGTTTCAGTTCCAGTGACGACGATGCACGTCTTTACGACCCACTCATAGTGTAACTGGAGGAAAGTATAGCAACCGCCAGGGTACCGCTAGGGTAACATACTTATTAAATCTTGTTTCCGTTTTAAAGGTAAACAATTGCTTGCCGATCGTTAATAGTTATGTCGAGTTTAGTGGCTGTTGTCGTTTTTAAAGCCCACCAAAAGAAAAAAAAAACGTCACCAGAAAATTTGTTCAAGTCTCCTTGCAATTCAGGGTGTAATTTTAAATCAAAGCAAAAATCAATAAATGTAGTTCTAAAAAAACCTTTCTACTATGGTTGAACCTATATTAATCAAGGTAATACTCGTGACTCGACGCTGTACATTGGCAAAAGTAATTCATAATTCTGACTTGGACAATAAAAACATCAACTAGGTTCCAGAAGGGAACTTTGATGGCAAAGAAAAAAGGAAGATATAGGGTTAACGGGTGCAACGCGCTCTAGGTTGACTGGGTCTCGTAAAAGAAACTATTATTATAAAGTTTCCTCCTGATTTAAAGGTAATAGAATACACACAACAAAAGAACCAAATGCTATTCAGTTTATTAAATAATTTGAACATTGATCCCAATTTCCCACCCTTTCCGTTGCTAAGCAACATCACCTTTTCGAAATTAGCTTAATTCTAATCCTGAATAATGGGTATCATATAATGAACGAAATATTCGATTTCTAAGTCCTTTTTTAAGCTTAATTTCCGTTACAATATTATATGAGAAGAGGAAATTAACAACGATCTCTTGACTTGAGATTCACTGGGGCTTAATTCAAGCAACTTGTATCGCTCAGTAAGAAGAATCCATATTCAGAGGATGCAACCTGACATTGAAACCTTTGCCTATTAAAAAAGACAAGTCATAATAAACGGAGACATCTTTCAAAGCGTGCCCCAAATGAGTGTGACTAAATGAAGAGAGAATTAAAACACAAGCAAGAAATAATATTGATTTGACGACGAAAATTCGAAGGAAAATAAAAAATTTCCCGTCTTTACAGACGAAGTGTTACAACAATGCTGTCATAAGTGTGTGCATCTGTAACAGTTTGACTGAAAGGTGTCTTAGTGGTGATCAAAAAACCACTTCATTAGCTTCAAATGGTAGTCTGTTTTAAGCTACAAGCAATGAAGTCAGCGGGATCAACCGGACATTAGTAAACTTTTACACTGTTAATGTAAATAAGCTAAAATACACACATTTGTGATTGAATTTCTTTACATCGAAATTTATTCCAGCTTTACTGGACTTTTCCCAAATGAAATTTGTTCTTTTCGTGAACAATAGAATTTAAGAATATTTTTAATTTCTTCTTAGGTTTTTTTTTGCTATTACGTTATAAAACGAGTGCGCCAATTCATCTATTATACTCCAAATTAGTGATTAACGATACTGTATCTCCCGTTCTTGTTGTTGAAGACAATTATCGCCGTTGTGTTTGGCACAGGCACTAAAAGACTTAAACAGGCACAAAAGACTTAAAAAGAGTGCAAACTTCAAACAATTCAAAGAGTGCTCCTGACCTAAGTTGAGATTAACATTACTATTTAGCTTTACGATCAAATTAACATAACAGCATCCCATAAATTGATAACAGATAGATTACCGTCCAATCACGTGATGGGTTGATCAAGAGTCTATGTTTAACATAAAGCGGCAGAAAAGGAACGGAAGTCAGTGAGTGTTTCCTGTTACAGGCCAGGAATTCCGACAACTACGTGCTAATTACAGAGCTGCGCAAGTACAACGACAAACAAAATTGAAAAAATTGGCAACTGAACGAAAAGCATTTCTTGGGCTATGTGGCTTGTGAATGCTACTAGTGATAAAAAAAAAACAGCCGCCCTTCCTGCAGGGAGACAAAAATTCACAGACTGAATACTGACAGGCGTCACCCAACCCCACCCTGGAGCGTGCCGGAGAGCTTGCGCGCAGATTATCGCTCGGCTTCTAACACACGACATCAGGTTAGAAATGGATTTTATCTTAAACATGTCTGGCAGACGTTTTCATGCTACTTACTCTCATCTTAAAAACCTTGCATAAAACTAGCCTTACCTTCATCTGTCTCATTTTTTTTTTCCTTGAAAAAATATTACTTGATTTCTTAGGACAAACCAAACGGACTAATTTTGATAGGGCGTGACCAAGGCTGAGTAAACCAATTCAAAGCACGCTTAAGTCGTTATTTACTCGAATAAGAGCCGCCCCCAATTAAGCACCGCATTTGGTGATTTAGGATAAAAAAGTTAAGTAAACGCCCCTCCGGGAATTTATAAAAATCAAAAGACGTTAATTCTGTTAGTATAATAAAACCGTAGCTTAAACAATTCTTTGTCGCGTCAAACTTTCAAATAAACATGGCCCTGTAAGCATCACACTGAGGCGTGAGGCTTAACTTGCATATTCGATTGGAGGAAATTTGCCTAGTCCCTAGGCCTCGTTATTTCGTGCGGCCAAAGCGTTTCGGGTCACGTGGTCCAAGCGAAGATGTGAAGAATTTTATGATCGTTTTTGACTCAAAATTTCTTAGGGTTACCTTATTTACTCGTTGCCTAGTCCCTGTACGGCGTTTTCCCAGTCCCTCTCGGTCAATTCACTTCGGTTTGCCTAGTCCCTAGGCCTCATTATTTCGTGGGCCAAAGCGTTTCGGGTCACGTGGTCCAAGCAAAGATGTGTTTCCCGCCCGTTCGCCTCGGATATAGACTGCAAAACAGTGGTTTTTTTTTCTCAAAATCAGTAAAAAAATCGGTAAAGCGTGGCGTAAGAGTCTTACGCGCGCGAAGCTCTCTGTTTTCAGCCTCGTTCCAGATTTTTTGCTTGACCACTCGCGCGTACTTGAATACGCAAAAATACGGACTGTTTTGCAGTCTACCTCGGATACGTCGCCGAAGTGAATTGACCGAGAGAACCTGGGAAAACGCCCTACAGGGACTAAGCAACCAGTAAATAAGGTAACCCTAAGAAACTTCGAACAAAAAAAATATCATATCTTGTTAATTCTTCCTACCCAAAAATTTGACTTTGGCTGATTTTAAATGATTGCTAAAACTGAAAAATAGCTTTGCTTCATAACAGAACAGCCACTCCTACATTGTCCCTGGTTTTAAAAGCAGTATTCGACCAGGCCCAGACGTGATGGGACGTTAACCAATGTTTCATACCTCTAACATTACTTTTCTTCTACACTAGTCGGTACTCACTTAGCTTTCATAGAAATCTTCGGCGCCATTTATTATTAAAGCTTTGTAGAAAAGGATTCTTCACTTTCTACAGAAGTGATTAACTCTTGATAATCAGGTGGATCGCATTCCTGACCGCATGGAATTTTTAACAGTTCTTGTCCAAGCCCTGAGATTGGCCTTACTTTATGAAATTCAACTAACTCTTTGAGCGTCTGGTGTGCAATTTGATTATGACCAAAAAACTGGTAAGTGTTCTCACTGGTATCAACAAGGTAATGTTTGCAGCGCTCAGGAGCTCGGTAAGTTATGGTGTATCCCCACACACGCTCACTCACACGAACCAAAAACGATCCAGGAGGCTTGTCTACAAGTAAATTTTCAGCATCTTGTCGAGAGATTATACCTGAAAAGAAAAGAAAAGTTACGTTAACTTCCCAAAGCTAACAGTTTCGCATCCAATAACGCACATGTCCTTCACTTTTCGCATTTATTAGCTCGAGCAGAGGGTTAGCGCTCCAAATGTCAGCATTCAAATCTCTTACGGTACTTTATCATCCAAGTTTAGACTTCATCTTGGATTTTCGTTCCTGCTGCCTCTTACGTAGACACCTTAAAAAGCCCGAGTCCCTCTTCTTTTGAATCAAAAGGATTATTATTCTCGTTACTTCAATCGTCAAAACCATTGTTTTATTAATTCTTTAACTAACGTTGGCTCTCACCGTGAAAATAGGGCAATATTTTATCTCCATCATAGCAAATTCTCTTGGAGAGCTCTTCTTGTTGAAACCAATCGATGACATTCTTTCGGTTTTTAGGCTTGACACTCCTTCTGGGCCTCATTGGGCTGGTGCCGGGAGGTGGTGGTCTGGGTGGAGCCTCCGAAGTTTTGTCTCCAGGTCTGGTGATTGCAAAACAAACAAAATGAGAACGGAACTTAGAATTACTGTGCTTCAAAAGAGAGAAGAAGGGCGAACTATCTGTACAAAAACAAAATAATCATACCACGTTGGCTTCTGTTAAGTCAAACATTGGTACACGCATGTATACGTTCGCTTCTTTCGGTGAAAACTTTATCTACTCTGATTATTTTTTGTTCAGCTGGTTTTCTATAAAATACTTCTTAAAGTGTTTCACAGATTTCTGCCACAGATAAATGACGGTCTACCTAAATAGTTATGGTGACCTTTTGCAAAAATGTCACTCCCGTTTTCAAGATTGTTTTCTTGATGCACGACGTTGTAAGTAATTTACCACGCAAGGCCACAAGGCCATTGAGGATTGGAGTTATCACGATCACCTTTGGGTGCTTTCTTGGAGAAGGGGTGGGGTGGGGGGGGGGGTGCTTTGGGAATGGGAAAGGGAATGGGCGTGGGAAAGTTTACAGCATTAACCTAGGGGAATGAGGCTTTCTACAGTACTTACCTGGGTGGGATGGGTGGTGGTGGTCTCTGTGGTTTTATACTCCATGTTTGTCTCCTCTCCCCTGGGGCGGATACCATCCCCTTTTCAATCAATATAGTGGACCACCTCTTGGCTTCCTCTCGCTCTCTTGCCACCTCCTTACGCGCAAGACTGACCGAGCTGCGCCTTCGTTGTTCTTCTTCCTTCGCTTTCTCCTCCTGAAGTATCCACGCTTGCTCCTCTTTTTTCCTCTCATCCTCTTCCTTCTGTTTAAGCTCTTCACGAACCTTTCTCAAGCTCATGTAAATCTCTTGCGCCCGTTTGGTTTCGTTCTCCAAGAGTTCTTTTTCTCGACGTTCCTTTTCTGCTTTCCTTTGCTGTAAGCGTGCTATAACTTCTTTCTGTTTTCTTTCTGCCTCTTTTTGCTGTTCTTCGACTCTTCGTTTCTCTTCTTCCAGTTGCCGTGCCTTTTCAATGGCCTCCTACAAAACATATCAAACTTATTAACTACAAATTAACACCTTGATTTCTCTGCACGCAAATTTGGATTCTTATTCATAGTATTTGTAAACCACTATGTGATGCGGCCCTCTTCATTAAACATTAATTAAGTAATTGTTATCATCTAGTTAGTTAGTTATTAGACGTGAAAATTTGTCTTGCCTTTTCAATGTGCAGTATGGCTCCCACGGTCAATTCTGTGCGTACATGTAAAATCTAGCCTAAGAGGGGCCAAATTATGTGCAGATACACTAAGCCATATAAAATCCTAGTATTAGAACTTCTTAAAGGCGCTAGCTACTCTCTTCTCTACTTTGTGTTTTGACAAAATGATTCTGGAATTAATCTTAAGTTTTAAATCTCAGGGAAATCACTCTCTCTAACACGGACAATCTTCAGACCACCGCACCAAGAGGTCAACCTAGAAAGGTGTCTGCAAAGTATGCCAAAAGGTTGGTCAACGACATTGCAACTTACCCTAGGTTGTTTTATGCCGTACAATAAATTCTCAATTACAACCAAAAAAAAAGAAAAAAAACATTTCTAAAGATATGCCGTCACGCAAAAGGAAGAATCCTTTGGAGAGTTTCAATTTTGATTTGAGAGTCTGGGTAGGGTTGCAAAAAAAATTTTAAGATAAACGGAACTCCTAAATATTATTTCAAATAAACAGGTTATTGTTTCAGAACAAAAGTTAAGAGTCCTCTTATCTTAAGAAGGTTTTATGCAACCTAGCCCTGGTTCCATATAGGAACTAATGAACTTTACTTAGGACGAGTGGAAACCAGATTTCAGCTTGCATTCCTTCGATCTGATCAAAAGGTTAATCTTAAAATCTTTCCTAGATTATACTAGTTTCTCTCATACAATAAACAGCTATTCTGCTCTCTGCTGCAATCGTATCGTTCCTTTAACATTTCAACCTGCGTAAACTTTATCTAACTAACCGGATATTGTCCATTCTTTCTATTCAATACTAACATTCTTTTACACAAATGACATCACCTGTTCTGCTTTTTTTCTTCTTGCTTCTTCCAACGCTTTTTCTTTCGCTTTCCTCTCTTCTTCAGCTTTCCTTCTTGCTTCCTCCGCTTTTTTTCGAGCAAGTTCTTCTCCAGCTTTTCTTTTCTCCTCTTCTAATCTTTTCTTTTCTTCATCTGCCTTCCGCTTCTCCTCGATTGCTTTGCGCTTCTGCGCCAGCTCAGCTTGGATTTTTTTCTCTTCTTCCTCACGGCGTTTTCTTTCTTCTTCCATTCTCCGTTTTTCCTCATCTCTCTTACGCTGTTCTTCCTCTCTTTGCCGTCTCTCTTCTTCTTTTCGCTTCTTTTCTTCCTCTTTTCGTAGCTCTTCGGCTTTTTTAGCAGCAATTCGTGCTTCCTAGAATAACATAAACATGCAATTACGCTTTAGTAATTTGGTCAAATGACCTTCAGGTGTATCTCATGCAAATCCAATAGGTCATTTGACCCCGAAAGGTTATGGTAGGATAGATAATGAGCTAGAACACTAAAAATACCAGGGATTGAAAGAAAATAAAACAAATAGTGGTTCTGTGAAGTTGTAAACAGTCTACAGTGCGATTTTAGGGTGGTTTGACGGCGAAAACCTCACGTGTATCAATGCACGCCTTGCAATGCATGACTTGAAGATGATGACCTTTCTTGAACAAAAACATTATGTGAAATACCTCGGTGTTTTGATTGATAGTCACCTCTCTTGGAGTTACCACATAGACTATATTTATAGTGTTTGTTGATATGAGTGCCATTACCAGTTCCTACCTGAACTCCTTATTCAGTTAAAGTGTTCTCCTTCCTTATACGTTTTATTTAGTATCGAAATTGTTATAGTTTTACCATTTTAAATACTTGTATTTAGTTATTTATCTAGTTTATTTCATTTTATTTTTGCTTTTTCTTTTCTTTTTTTTCCCGACTTTTGAATCTTGAACTTTGCACTTATTTATAGGAGACTATTATTGTATTGTTGCCCACCTAGAATGGCTCCACTGATTGTGGGTAACATAATCCTAAATTACTTGCAAATTCAATAAACTGTGGCTGTTGTTGTTGCATGCTCTACCAGCAATTTTCAACTATGACATTGAGTACAAGAATGAGAAAATGTCGCCAGGAACTCATACTCGTCACTGATGTTAAAACTCTCTACCACCTATAAAGAACTTTTGTTGCTTACCTCTTCCAATCGTTTGCGTTCAGCCTCCCTGGCCGCTGCTTCCTTTGCTAATCTTTCCTGCTCTTCTTTCCACTGTTTCTCTTCCTCCAATCTCTCCAGCTCTTTTCTTTTCATTTCTTCAATCTCTTTATGAGCAAGTTCTTTTGCTCTCTTTTCATCCTCTTCTTCAGCTTCTTTCTCTTTTTCTACAAAATAACAGCTTTATATCAGCATCAACTCCTCTACAAATGGATGCCTTTGCTTTACCTTTTTTCTTTTGTCTCTGTAAAATCAATGCTTGATCATTATTACAGGTCAGCTGTCCGGGCCAGTTTCTCGAAAGTCCCGGTAACTTTTCGCGCCCGAAATTCAAATATTCAAATCGAAATATAAAGAATAAGAGCGCGGGTCCTGGCTAGCAAACTACTCCATTTTGTTTCATTCACTGATAGTTTTATCATGTTAGATGCAAAACTATTGAAACCTCGATCTTAAATGTAAACGGAGACAGCTTACCGGGCCCGTTAATTATCGGGACTTTCGAGAAACGGCCCCTAGGACAGTTAAAAACATGATTACTCAGCCTAATATAACTTCCTTTAGTATATACACACTCAGTGATCTTGGTAATTCAAGCAATCTGATTGGTTAGCTATCTCGGACTATTTAAGCAATAGAAAACGTTTTCCATGTTTGCATAGTCTGATATAAACACGAGAGGGGTTGGGAGAATTCGAGACAGTTATGCAAACCCGAGACGAAGTCGAGGGTTTGCATAACTGTCGAGAATTCTCCCAACGCCTCAAGTGTTTATATCAGCCTACGCAAACACAGGAAAAAAGTTTTCTATTGCTTTTATAAAATAACTTTCCCGAGAAAAAAACGCAAAACTCTTTGTAAGGCACTGATTAAAAGAGAAATTCTTACCAGTCGCAAAATCTTGTCCACGAAGTCTTGCACGCGTAATCAGTTCTTGTTTTGCAAAAAGATGCTTTGCAAAATACGGATTTTTCTCGCTTAAAACGGTCAGCTTAAGCCAAGAAAAATGTACACACCTTCTTTGTAACGATTTTCCAAGTTTCAGCCGACGAAGGAATGGGTAAATAAAGTAAACTTTTTGAGTTTTGAACTCGAAAACTTTTTCAAATTTGTGCTTGCGTGATTAGCGCGCGAAAAACCAAACAACTTGACGCCACAACCATGTTTACATACTCTCATGCAAACACTGCTCTCGGCCAATCAGAGCGCGCGTACTATCTTAGTTATTTTATAAGACGTTATATTCACCGCGCTAGGCGGTGAATATAAAGCCGAGCAAAATCGCTGTCGTGAACTGGGTGTTTTGCCAAAGTTTCAAAGTAAAACCTGTTTGAAAATACACGAATATCCAAGTGCTGATGACTTTGAAGGCAAGAAAAGACTTCATGGTGTTTAAACAGCGTGATTTATTGTGAAGTGGTTTACTTTAGCTGACTTTTTGTACGCTCGAAGCTATGTTTACCACTACAGAGGAAAACGAGGTCGCTTTGTCACTGTTTTGTGATTTCGGGATTTTCTCGCAAGACCAATTTTGCCTATAAATAGAGGTTAATTTATGGAGAAGAGAGGAAGGCAAATATTTTCGAAAATTGTACGTGCCAGCAAGTTAACAAGGCAAAGAACTTTGGAGATAAACAACGCTCACCTTGATCGCAGCCGCTGTTGACAGCATTTGCAAGAAGCGACGAAGAAAACTTTCTCATTCACGGTGAGTTGACAGAAACAAATAAAGCTCTAGATACTTTTCTTCTCAGAATTGGGTAGTAATTTAAATTTTCGGCCTTTTCTTTTAAACCGTTGATGCTAAAGCTTACAAAACTCGATACAAAAGGATTAAAACTATCATTTGCCATGTTTGAAGATACTGTAAAGATCTAACTTTTGCGCATCAACTGAGGTGTTTACGGCTTCGTGTTCACGCATGAATTTTCACCCGTCAATCAAACTAATGGTTTTTTAATGGTTTCCTTTCTGATTCTGTTGAGATCACTTCGTGTGAATATACTAAAACAATTATTCACCTCAGGCTCAGTTAATATTGTTGAATAATCCCCGAGACGAATAATTGTTAATTAATGAGTTCCCTTAAAATGTCATAATAAATGCATAGGAAGCAGAAAGGAGAATAGGCCATTTTACAGTTATGGATGGAAGCGAGGGTGAGGGTGACCTTGTTTTGATACAACCTTCTTTGCTTTGTTATGGAAATTGTTCTTGGAAAATACTAGTAAGCATAAGAATAACTTGATTTACATAATAAAGCAGGAAGGTTTGTATCAAAACAAGGTCACCCTTAGCCTCGCTTCCGTCCATAACTGTAAAGTGGCCAATTCAATATCGTGAAACAACATGTGACCCAACTACATTGTGTAAGTGGGAAACCTGGGGTGTGCTAACCATTTATACAAACCACCCGAGTAGAAATCTTGTGCATAAACATAAAACTATAAAATTTGACATGGTAGAAGAAAGACAGGCAACAATGTATATCCAAATCAGCTAAACAGACTAAAACGAGCAGAAAAATTGCGTCCCCTAAAACCGTAGCCCTTGTCTTCTGAAGTTCTCCAAAGGGAAGGATGCGAACCATTAATTTGATTTTCCACCCAGAATTTCCAGTTTTCCCATGGAATGGAACTTAATCGGCCATATTGAGGTCATGTATAAGACTGCGTCTATTTGTTTATTGTACTCAGGAATACACTTGACTCCTTCTTTCACGCATCATTTTCACATTGCCTATACTTCATTTTGTTTCCCCCCATCAACATGTTGCAAAACCATTGTTTCTAATTTCTCCTCGGGATTAAAGTCATCCCAAGAGAAATTGAAGACAATGCTTATGCAGAGTTTTGGCGGTACACAACAAAGGTGTGTTAAGGGTAATGTGAAAATGGTGAATTGGCTTACAAAAACTCAATAATATACCAACCCAGTCTCAGCTACTGCTTCCCAATGGCTAACAGAGCTCTTGCATTGATACACTATGCAGACCTTAATGGAATTTTTCTTTGCATTATTGACAGCCTTTCCTTTATCG
Source organism: Porites lutea (assembly GCF_958299795.1). Lineage (NCBI taxonomy): Eukaryota > Metazoa > Cnidaria > Anthozoa > Scleractinia > Poritidae > Porites > Porites lutea. The sequence continues at coordinate 11,429,766 of NC_133209.1, forward strand.
GAACACACAATGCTTGAAATTAATAGTAAATTAAATCCTGTCACCTTTAGTTTATTTAAATTTACTTTTGTTTTGCCAGTTTTACATTCTCTGTAGCCAATCACTAATAAGTACAAAGTACAACTGAAGTCAGTTACATTTATTTTTGTAGTAGAAGATAAGTGTGCTGAACCAAGAACTCATGCAGTTCCGTTGTTTTTAGAAACAAAACAGTTGCCGATATCGTTCTTGCTATTTGAGCAAATGAGCCTTTTAATGTATGAAGTCCTTAATAATCTTGCTCCTGATAACATGAAGAATATGTTCATGAAACTGTCTTCTGTCCACAGTTACTGGACTAGATCTGTTACTAATGAAAATTACTATGTTGAACAAGTTAGAACTGAAAATATGAAGAGAGCCTTCTCTATTTCAGGCGATTTAATTCGGAACAGCATTCCACTTTCTATCAAAACACTCTAAAAAAAAAATCAATTCAAAAGCGAACTAAAGAGAAAACTCTTTGAAATACTGGAAAAAGAGGACGGCTATATTAGAGTTTCTGATATTACAGGGCAATTCTCAAAATCGTAACATGGTGTATTTCCGTATGAAGTACAGTCTGCCTTCCTGTCTCACTCTGGCTATAAACCACATGACAAACTAGATTGCTTCTAGGATTGTTCGTTTAACATATATATATATTTATACAATTTTCCTTTTTTCTCTTGTACCCGCCTCGAATAGCCTTCGCTAATTGCGGGTACAAGCTTTGTAAGCTATATTTAATTTGAAATAAACTTGTTGTTGTTGTTGTTGTTGTTGTTGTTGTGTGTTCAATTTCATGGCTCTTGAAAAACTATTTCATTTTGGTGTACGCAGCCCTCCATGTCTCAAAGTCCCTGTGTCACGTAACTTAAGGCAGGTCTCCCAACACCCAATAATAATAACTGGATGCGTCACAACATACAATCATGGTTGAGTTTTGAATTCTATAACTTACAAGTCGTTAACAAGAGAGCCGGTCCACTTACTTCTAAAAATCTCAAAAGAATCTGGCTTGTCATCTCCTTCCCCCAACACCCAAACCCAAGGATTTCCATCAGCAGCAATCAGATAACTTACACTCTTTGTATTTGCTGTGAAGAGTAAAAGAGTTATGATATTATTATCTGTAGGTCCACTAAAATTAATTTCACAGTAAAAGTAGTTACTGCAGCGTGAATTAAGGCCCACTAAAACTAGGACATCCAGACATTGAGGCCCAGTGGGTAAGAAATCTTCATATGTGCAGGCCAAGAATGCTGTCTTTAGTTGGTTGCATCTACATGTAATTATTGATTGTTATGGTTTTTATGCATTCTTAACCCATCCACCCAAGGACATCTTCCCAAATAACACCGTCTGAAGCTAGTTTAATGCAACTTTCTGGACACAATAAAGACAAAAAAGCCAAACTACCCAGATGAGTTCATGTCAAGCTAAGCCTGTTGCTAGGTTTCTGCAGTCAGTTCCACATGTCCTGCATGCATGACTACTAGGCTGCCACCCATCAGGGTTGTTTAAACTTGGTAGTGTGATATAAAGCAGACAAGATCTATTATTTATTAACATAAGCAGTGCCGTAGCCAGACCAAACGGCCAACCGAGGCAGGCGGGAGTTGCTAGGGGGGTTCGGGGGCATGCCCCCCCCCGAGAAATTTTGAACTTTAGTCTCTCGGAAATGTGATTTGCAGCGTTTTCTGGGCCTTTCGGTAACTTTTTTTCGAGTTAATTTAAGTGGAATTTAAAAAGCAATAATCAGAAACAAGCTACATAATCTGGGTGACCGTTAACCTCGCCAATGGTTTTGATCAGTATTTGTTCAAAAAAAATTTGAGTTAACGTACGTAGCCCCTTGAGATTGATGATATGGTAATTTTTTCATAGTATATTGACTGAATTGCTGAATTCTTTGTAATATCATGATGCGTTAAAAATATCCGATGATCGCTTATGTAAAATAAAAATGATCGGCGAAATGCGTCAAAATTTTACCGAGGCGACTGCCTCGGTTGGCCTCATACTAGCTACGGTGCTGATAAGGTACAAGATCACTGAAAAGTACTGACACTTCTTTAGACGTGGTCTTGGTGGGTTCTGTGCTTCTTTCTTTGCTAACTCATCTTCCCGTTCTCTCCATCTCCGCACTTGCTCTTCTCGCATCTTAACAAAGAGAATCTGCTTCTGTTCTTCAGGAAGCTCTGCCAGTAGCTCTGGGTCAACATACATATCACGCAGAATTTGGGCCAACATGATGACAACTTAGTTGATAAGAGTTTCTAAACCAAAAAACAGCAGAGGAAGACAAACGAAAAAGCTTAAAAAATGCAGGGCACGAAATTGTTCCCAATACTAAGGGGAAAATGTATCTAAATTTTTCACATTAGCAACTAAATCCTAATTGGGCTGCATGGCAACAAGAATACTTAGACTGCATCACCCTTTACTTTAAGACCTTCTGCATTATTGCAGAGATGCCAACCACAAGAGATCTAAAACTTGGAGACTGTCTTTTTTTGTGGTACTCCCCCAGTGTGACTCCATTACATGTACATGTATCAACTCAACCCACCTTAGCCCAGCCCCCAAATCACAATGTGGTCGTTTCTTAGGATGTTATAAGAAGTCTTAACCTAATGAAAATTAATAATCTTTATCAGTGATTAAATGCTAGCCTGCGAAAACATCCGTTTCTCCTCACTCTTTGCTGCTGGGGATGTTTCGCGTGGAGAAACGTCTGTGACTCAGCGACAGAAATTCCATACTGATGACATAAATCAATGTTTAAAAAATAAATCTGGAAGTAATTGGGTTTCAAAAGCACATTTGTTCAATTTTACGTTTCTCCTGGTCGATTTCGGTAAAGTGCTGTGTTCATCTACGAATGAAGACTAAATTCCACAAATATTGACTGTTTTGTTAGAGATTCGTCTCATTTACATTTGACCTTTGTGGCCTTTTGTCTTTTAATTGTCTGTCATTTGTAAACAATAGCTAAGACATGTGTAACTACTCCGTTGATCAATCAGGGCTTCTGACCAGATTCTAGACATATTTTACATCATCAGTATGGAATTTCTGTCGCTGAGTCGCAGACTTTCCTCATCGTGAAACGTCCCCTGCGGAGGGGAGCGAGGAGAAATGGATGTTTTCGCAGGCTAATTAAGTTCCAGTATGTGGAAAAATGCTTCCAGAAACCATACTTTAAACTTTTTAAAAAAACATTTTTTAAGGACGTACATTTGGGTTAAATTAGAAACTAAAACACAAAAAAGCTCAAAAATTGATTTTACCCAGGGGATTTAATGAGCTGTTTGAAATGTATCTACTGATGGTCAAGGATGATCAAACAAAACTATTAATGAACACAGTCAAGTACTACAAGTTTGTAAAATATTTCACTAAACATCAAGTGCTTCCTATTCAACAAAAAATCCAGTTCGAAGTTTCAGAAATTCCATGTGCGCCATCGAACAGCATATTTGGGTTACACATACCCAACCCAAGCCACGGTACATTTGGTTCTTGTTCTTGTAAGTAGGATGCAGAAGAGTGGTACTGGGCAGAACAATTTTGTCAAATGGAAAGGGACATTTTGGTCCAACAAGTCGAAACGAACTGACTGGTCAAAGTGGACCAGTTTCACAATTCACAATTAGTTCATGTGTCAGCATGTGTATGTCGAGATATTGAACACATGGAAAGTGTTGGAGAGCATGAAAGAGGCCGCATAAGTTATTAAGAGTTGCTTGAGGCCCAGCCAAGAGTAACTCTAGCCTTTTGAGTGCTCTCCAAACTTCCCAAGTCTATTCATATTTTTTCCCTAATTTTGATCTGTTATCAAATGCATTTTAGAATGCCATCTACTGTGTACCTAGAATATTGAAATACAGTCAAGAAAGTAGAGTATTTTCTACTTTTTACAACTGCGATTAATGAGCTACTTACCTTAAGAGATGTAAACACAGTTTTAAGGATGGGTTTGTTTTAAAAACATTCCAATACACAGAAAAATGGCTGACAGGATGCTTAGCACAAAACACAGAACCCCAAACACCAATAAACAGCAGATGACATTGTTATGCATTCCAAATGGCAACCATATTCCTGAAAACAAGAGAAGTCCATGTTTCAACTGTCAGAATGGACATAAAACAATGTCTAATCATAAAGTCATTATGGTTTCTGAACACAGTTTTTCTAGGACTCTAGTGTGCTCTTTGAAATTCTCTCTGATGCCTGGATGAAAATGTGCCCATTAGTCACGCACCGCTTATCATGACATTTGAAGTGTTGAAAGGGCATTCACTCGATCTACTCTATGCCCAAGAAACCACAACCCCTCAGCTTTGAAGCCATTCTTGTTTTCCTGATCACTTGGTACAAATGTAATTATAAGTGGAAATAGAATACTTTCAAACGATTAGAAAAAGGGATTTCGCAGAAATTCTACAACATTTTTTGACTGCCGGGCATTTACTTTTTTCAAGACCCTTCCCGGCTGCCGGGCACATAGCCAGAGCAAATAAATTTAGGTAAATAAACAAGGGAAGTTGCAACAGTGGGAACTATGCGTGTAAGCTTATGTGGAATGCTGTATTTTTAAAAGCATCCCACATTCAACTTCAGCTCGTGCCAAAGAGGAATTAGCGACATTATTAATCAATAAGCTGTAGTTAACCTTTAAAAACATGTATCTACAGTTGGGTTAAACTTAAATGTTTTGGAATGAATATCCAGCAAAAATTTGCCTTTGATTTGATTTGGCCGAACAAATGGTCACGCAGTTCACGCAATGACAAACTAAAGGAAAACACAAAGTACACTGTTGACTACAGTGTATGAATAATTAGTCTGCAATTTTTCTTTCAGTTCTAACTTACAAAAAGATCCTTTCATAAAGCTGTTTTGAATGTGAAAAACATGAAATTGATTCAAAATTATTTCCGTATTAAATCGAGACATGTTAGTTCCTACTGAAATTTAAATGTGAAGAGACTGTGATCGATCAGGATCTTACGATTTCTTTTGTTTGTGTTAAATTTTACACATGTGTTTTTTGCGTGTATTTTGCGTGTAAATCGATATGAACGCCCTTTCATATAATTAAACTATTCAGAACAGATAACCTTATAGCACATTTTTAATTTAATGTTGATTTATCATTGCTTACAAACTCAGTATTTAAAGCAAGATACAAAAAAACAAAAAAATAAGAATCATGAAGTGATGTCATTGTGCATGAAGTCTTAGAATAGCGCTGTATTACGAAGGACTAAAGTGAAAAATCGCAGTTTTAAATATGCCAGGTAAGTGGCACTACTTGATTGTGTGATCAATGAAAACTGCTGCAATGTTGATTGAGGATGGGACATTTGCCCTCATTTTTTTGTCCCCACCGTGGGGCATTTGGCAGCTCAAGTGTCCCAACCCCTAGGAATTTGCCATCCAAGGCAAAAATATGCTAATGAAAAGGGTTGGCCTGAGAAGGGCATGGGTGCAGCTACAGGGCTCAAAGTTAGCAACTAACTGGTCGCATATGCGACTTGATTTTTGGTTGGGCACCTAAAAATTCATGTGTAATCGCACCTGTGCGCTGTAAAACCCAAAGCACAGTGGGACTGACTTACTTCCGACTATACTTACAAACTCGAACTAGAAAGTCGGTGTATGTTTAATTGGTCTTTTCTCCCAATGGATTCTACGAACTCGAATGTTCTTTTTCATTTTGATGTTTTACTCCATCTCAGACTCTTCTGTTTTGTAATAAACACCACTGACACATGCAAATATATGCTACAAACGAAACACATACTTTTTGCGCAATGGACGATCATGTTGAACGTTCAGTTTAAACGTCATTCAAAACAAAAACAGTGCGGATTAAGAGCCTTTTTTCCAGGTAAGAAAGTTTTTTAAGTCGTATTCCAGTTACATGTAAGCCATTGCGCATTTAACAAATTCATTAAAGATTAATTTTCATTCTCGTTCGACACATTCATTGTTGTCAGTTTTGAATTGTTTTTCAAGTGTAAGTTTTCTTTAGTCATAACTGTACTGTCAAAAAGAGAAATTAGTATTAAAAATGACAACGGTATTACTGCGTAGCAAATTGGCTGTGTTTTATCAATCACAGGACTGAAGTAAAAGTAACAAACTGAAGATGACAAATAAACCTGGCACTGTTAAGCTTTTTACTTTTTCTTTTGAAACAGATGCTCCCAACATTATAAGCTGTGCTCCTAAAATTTTCAGCTGTGTGCCTAACATTTCGGCAGTGCGCCTAGAAATTTACATCTGGTAGCACAAGTGCTCCCAAACTCAAATTTAAACTTTGAACCCTGAGCTAGAAATGACTGATGCATAAAAGCAAATGTTACACAATATTAATTTTATGCCACTAAAGATACTCTTTCATCTAATAGAAGTACCGTATTTCCTCCAATAATAGCCATCCCTCCATTTATCACCTCCGTGGTATAATCGCTCCCACCTCCCACCCATACTAGGTTTACCCGCTAGGGATTTCCAAAGCGGTAAACTAAAATGGAGTGTGATCCAGCAAAACTGATCAGTGACAATTCAAGCTCTGACACCAAAGACATTGACATTAAAAAGTAATCAAGGAACCAAATTTGGAACACTTTCAATGCCAATGTTCAGTTTATTTGATGTGATTATTTTTTTGATTTAATGGGAAAATAGAACATAATATTTAGGGAAAGACTTCTAGTGAGCAATATTTGAAACAATCACCTCCCTCAAATAATCGCTCCCTTTTAGTGCGAAAAAAGAAATAATCGCCCCTGGCTATTTTTCAAGGAAATATGGTAATGTCTGTTTACTACTATAGTAATGTATCGATAGAAATTTCCAGTAGACATTTCACACTGGGAAGATGCATTATACACTAGAAAATCGCATCCGTGGGGGCAAAAGCCATTTACCACATGGCAAAATGGGCTATGAAATTATTGTTGCTTTAATTCTGGATTACTTCCTTATGACAAGGGAGTGAAAACAGTTTACATGACAAGGCCTCACTCGGCTGAATATGTTGAAGTGTAGCTTCCTGCATAAGCTTACATGGAAAAACGTACCGCAAAAGCCAGCATATAATACATATGTCTGTTAGGAGGTATGTCTGTTATCTAATTTGCCAAAGCACATCAAAATATTAAGGCAACCACAGAAAAAAATGTATAAGCTATATATAAATAATTATTGTTGCAGTTTCAGTGAGTTTTAGTTGCGATTTCAGATGTTTAAGTTTAGAAATTAACTGGAAGATCATCCGGGTAAAAGCACAGTGAACGCATTTTTAACACTTCTTACCATTATAGTGGTATGTTTTAATCGACATTTTTCGGCACTCACTTAAGCTTACTTTAAAGCCAAATTTGCTAAATCAATGGGACAAAAGTTCACTTGTCATGAACACAAAACAAACAATTGAACCTTAATTTACTTATTCCTGTCACAGGCAAACAAATCTCTCGAAAAAAGGATAAATTTAAAAATAGATGGAACTACTCAGCAGGGAAGGCGTGTCATTGAAAGTTGATTGTATAAATAATCACAACGATCACAATCCAATGCAAAACAACCGCGACTTAAAGAGCACCTTTTAGCCCAACAAAAGTCACTTCCTCAGTGGTCTATCAGGTCGAAACAACGCAAAACGGCAAGTTTTGAAAGTGACAGCTTATGATCGCTAAAAACATGGAAAGGATAAGAAAAAGTAAGCGTAAAGAAGATTCAACGACATCATATCGATGTCGAAATCGATGGCCTTTCGTGACTTAGGTTAGATGGTCAGTACAAAATGAAGACTTAGGAAACAAAAGACCCAAAAGAAGAGCTTAATCGGAAGACAAGCTAACACAATTGGCCTCTAATAGTATCGCGATAGGAATGGAAGAACAACAGAGTCAAAATCAAACCTCATGTGATCAAGCTTTTGGATTCACGCGAGAGCGCCGCCATCTTCCTCCGATCGAAACCTAATAAGGCACCCATATTTGACAAAACCTGAACTCTTACCTTAGCAGCTGGATTTTTGAGCCAGAAATATCTCAAGGAAGCATCAACAACCTTCTTAATTTGGTATTAAAAGCAACATCTATTTTACTTCGCCTTTTTGCAAGGAATCCTGCACCGGTCCCCAGGCTGCCAAATAGTAGTTGAGCACTGAACAATGTTAAACCTGTCCTTTGTCTTATCCGCCAATCACAGCACGCTCAACCAGAAAGAGGCCCTGACAGGGGTGGAAGGTGGAGACCGATTTTTCCGCATTTTAGTTCAGTCGACTACGTATACTTCCTCACCCCTTACCCTCATTTTAGTGAAAATCCCCTTAGTTTTCGGTTGTTGTCTTAATTTAGCCGCATATACCATGGCCTGATAGAGCAAGGTGAGGGGTGGGGACAAGGAAGTTTGAGGGTGGATCCGTTCTGGAGGGCGGTGACCGAGAGAAAGGACGGCGTTTCTTAATTTTTTAATGCTGCATAAGAGCGAAAAATAAATCAACAAACAATAAAAACAGTCATAAGTATAATGTCTATGGGTCTTAAATCTTTACAAGTTCCTTATATCCTACAGTTGCAGGCGCGCTTTAGAGGCTTCTGACAGCTGGTATGGAATTAATTATGGTGCGGAAGCGATTGTGGAGTTTCACACACTGTAGGCATCTTGATGAACAGTTACGATTTATAGATATTTCAGTAACAACAAAAATTTGGGGAAGTTATTGCTCGCACCTTGGTAAATAAACTTGTTATAGGAGGAAACTATGATGTAAGTTTGAAGTGTCAGCCAATCAACCTGAAATTGGCTTATGGCTACTGCGTACTTTCAGACTTACTTGAAACCTTCCCCTAAGTAGGCCTTTCCAGATTCTGCTCGGCAACTTTTTAGCAACTTTTAGGATTTTGAGCAACTTTTTTGTCAGAGAACAACTTCTAGCAACTTTTCGGAAAACTAGCACTTTTTTGGTAACTTTTGGACCATTTTGAACCAAAATGCTGAATAACCCCCTTTTTTAAATAAACAAGTTAAACTTCTCTTGGTTAAAATTCTAAACATCTTTCTAGAAAAAAAATCATATTTTTACCCTTTGAATGGGTATCATGTGGACGTGATAATTAATTACAAGAATTGGGTCCTAGTTCCCAGGGCTTTTCCCTTCTCGTGGGGGCGGGGGGGGGGGGTGGGGGGGGGGGGCGAAAACGTACGAAAACAACAGTTAGCTATTGCAGTTGGTAAACCAGACTGTTACACTTACTGTCTAACCTTTTTGTAACTAGCCACTTAGATTCAACTAAAGGTTGCCTAATTTGTTGTAACTAGTTACTTAGTTGTACCTTAATGTTGATTACAAAGCAATTGTTATTAAAATTAGACATGCTGTCTTAAAAATATTAGAGCAACTTTACAAAATTTTTGAGCAACTTTTTCAATTTTGAGCAACTTTTGAGCAACTTTTTGGCATATTTCTTAGCAACTTTTTAGCTTTTTTCGGAGCAGAATTAGGAAAGGCCTACCCCTAAGCATCTGCAGATAAGTATTGGCTGAAAACAGGAGAAGTAACCGTGAACATTCTGGCAGATCAATCAAGAATAAAAGGGAAAAATAGCTTCCCCTTCCGTTTTTTGCAGTTCCGTTCCTTTCGTCGCGTTGAGAAATATGTCATTTAAGGGGACAGACTTTGCAGAAATGTTAATAGGTCCTCGCTTCCAAAACTACTGTTAGGACTCAGGAGTGTTGTTAGCTGCATAAATTTTTTCGTTGAATTTTTACATATAATCAAACCCCGTTAACACAGACACTGACGGGGAATAGAAAGTGTCTGTATTAATGGGGTGTCCATTAAGCGTGATGAATTTAGTGAAAACTGAATAGTTTTCTTCCCAAAGATATTTGCGCGCGAGAGCTGTCTTACAGAGACTGGCACGAGGCAGTGACAAATAAACGGGTTTCCATGGCAACATTGCAAAAATTGCCATTTTGAGGGGTCATGCGGAGGAACATAAAGCTTTGTAATGGCGGAAAGGTTGTGATCGATAAAGAGACTGTTCATATTCTTCATTGCATTTGGTTCATAATCATTGTTATTCGAAAGTGGAATTTTTAAAGTAACAGGATATACTTTTCGATGGATTATCAGTAGGAAAGTCTTATGTTGTTGGATGAGAACTAAACAAGGAAGACAGTTGTAGTAAGCTACTACGAACATTTTCTTGGTTGGCCGCTTTTTGGTGCTGGAATCGTGTCTTAATTAAGCTTATAGGGAAGCACTCCTTGGAGAAGTTTCAGAGACACAGGTTTAAAGCAGTGTTATTTTACCTGACGACGAGCCCGCCTGCATTCGTTTCGTCTCGTATAAACGGGAAGCGTATTGCTTAACTAAGGAATTTTGTCGTTGCCATTGTTCTCAAACGAGCGACGTACGACACAATTAAATGGTTCCACTAGTTTCGTCCTTAAAATACGGTATGAAACTGCGTGAAAGGAAAACAGTGACTTATTGAAGTATTCGGAAGGTCTGCATATTAAGCGAAAGAAGCTAGCGCCATTAGCAAGGTTTCATCAGTCATTCGAAACCAGAAATCACATCTAGCTTGCTGATTGTTCGTACACAAGAAATGTGTTTTTTATGTGGCTTATTATCTCATCCTCTTAAAGTTTTTGAGTGGAGATTTTACTGAGTGCATGGAAACGACTTGACACTGTTTTTGTCCCATGGAAAAGTACGAGAATTTAGGTTTGGTCGGGGAAGGCTCATATGGTATGGTCATGAAGTGTAGGCATAAAGAATCCAACCAAATTGTGGCGATCAAGAAATTCATCGAGTCTGAAGACGATAAAATGGTCAAGAAAATCGCTCTAAGAGAAATAAGAACGCTGAAGGTGAGTTCAATGGGATCATAATGTTTAAGCTATCCATAACCGTGTTTACTGTAAGAAAATACACGATATTTGAACTGTAGCTTGTTTGTTTACCAACTTGGCAATTTTATTAAGCGTCATAGGTGTTTTGCCTTTGAATCCTTGGATCTCTGGCTTCTTCTGAAGCGAAAGATTCGCTTTGAAAATTTTTCTCTATACTGTTAGGTAATGATCGTTAATAGCCCCTCAAACTTGTGGATTTCCTGCTTATTATTTAGATATTGCATTGTACTCAATTAATTATTGCTGAGTGTCATGGAGCGGAAGGTTTGTTGCTGTAAGCTAAGAAAGGGAATTGTCAGTTTGTTCCCAAAGTTTGGTGATTGTGTATTATGACTTGTCTTAATATTTATCAGTTTATGACAGTAGTAAGGTTAATTTTTTTCCCTTACATCAGTTCAGGTAACACGACAATACAAACGTTTTCGTCAAATTAAACGTTAGATTTTTTCTACCTCAGTTTTTATACAACATTTATTTTCTTTTCTTACATCTGATAGATGACGTAAAATTTTTCGATTGAGGGTTGTGCACTGAACACGTCTGTTGTTTTATTTTCGTTAATTTTTTGAGTGAAAACTAATTAATTATGTATTATTATGATATTGTCAGCTTATCTGAAATCTTAAATTTGTATTGAAATATAATGTCATTAGGTAAAAAATCTTAAGCCAACACTGAAAAATTAAAATTCACTGACATGACATGGAGGCCATACTGGAAGCCAAAATGATTATATTTATGTACATGGTTGCATGAAAACAGTTTGCATACACAGTTTTTCAAATGAGGAGTGAAGGTTTACTGTTCAATGCTCTCCAACATCACTAAAAACTCTGTACAGAAATTAAAAGTAACTTTTCGCAGATTCAACGTCATTTAACAGTATAAGCATAATCAGTGGCAATTTTTTTTATCAATTCCTCTACCTGTATATTGAGCAGCTTATGAAATGACAATCAGTTGTGGCAATGGTAAGGACAATGTTACACCACAAAATGTAATAATCACTCCAAAATGTAACATCAACGCAAAATGTACAATGCAATATGAATTGCTGCATACTAAAGCAAAATGTAATAACATTGATGCAAAAAGTATATAATAAAATTTTCAATGGAAAACTTAATAATCTTTCAACACAAAAAGGAATAACTTTTCTAATGCATAATGTAAATTTTATACAGTAATAATGTAAAATGTAATAATTTCTGAATGATATGCGTGGTATTTTGAAGTTCTATACAAATTATTTGTATTTCTTATTCGAAGTCATATGAGTACATGTAGCTATGATGCTGTCATTGAACATTAGTTTACGGTACAAGGGAAGGCTAATTTAATGTTGATACTGTCACTGTAAAATAATAATAATAATAATAATAATAATAATAATAATAAGCGGCCCCCGCCAGGCACCGTCACACTGAACAATTCGGTGGAATACTTACCAACCAATACTTACTTGGCCCTTACGTCAAGAGGGAGGGAGGGATGGCAAAAAACCAAAGCACAAAATGGCACACAGACAGCAAGCTATTGCAACAACACTTTGCGAAGAACTGCAAGCAAGTAACATGAGTCACGAGGTGCCCCTGCTAGAGGCATGGGGCCACCCGTAGTATAGCTGGGGAAACTGCTGATCAGCATTGCTTCCAGGTTAACTTTGCCCAAATTAGGTTTAGCCACATTACTACTACTACTACTACTACTACTACTACTAATAATAATAATAATATACGTTCTTATTGAACACATAAATTCCATCCCCAATGCTACAACGTGCATTGTTGTTTTGACATGTGTTTGAGCTGTACTAGGAGATGAGAGATTTCTTCATTGTTTTTTTGGTTGAGTTTTCGACATAAGGTTGAAAATATTCTTGTAAACTTAGTTATATATTTTAGCTGTCAAATTTCTATAAAACCTCACTGCTGCAAGTTTTTTTTATCTTGTTTAGGTACAGTTACGTAAGGCTTAAATAATGAATCCTGATTGAAATATAAATACATGAAAGCTTGTTGCATTATCTGTTCATATCCCTAGTATAAGCACCGATTATAAGGTTTAATAGACTCTACAGAGTAGTGCTCACCATTGTAAAAGTTTAAGAAATGAAAAAGATCCACCATTATGTATTTTTACCTCTCACTGATTATTATTATTTTTAACTTAGCTGTGATTATCAGATAAAATTTTGAATCAATTCTCAATTAAATATAATTGGCAATCGTCAAACTGGTCACTAGTGTTTGTGGTCATTGCTGTACAGTCTGAATAATGCTGCAAGGTGGTTAGAGTTTAATTCATAACTGTAGGTTGAGGTCAAACTATTAAAACCCTTGCTTTTCAACGAAGGTTACAGCTGTAACCGTTGCAAAATGTTGTTATTGTTAATTTTATTGTACAGGTATGTTCAAAAATGGATTGTTCACATTATGTCGATTCAATAATACCTAATCAATTTCACATTTCAGCAATTACGACACGACAACCTTGTCAACTTGATAGAAGTTTTTCGTCGCAAGAAACGCTTGTTCCTTGTGTTTGAGTTTGTGGATCACACAGTGCTTGATGAGCTGGAGAGGTATCCCAATGGTCTAGATGAAAACACTGTTAGAAAAGTGTTATGGCAAGTGCTGAGGGCAATTGAATTCTGTCATAACCATTATGTAAGTACAAAAAAATACCTGACCTCATTTGGACATTCCAACACAAAGATCATCCTCACTTTTTTTTATATCCTTTAAAATAGTTAACCAATTTTCTGTTGTTATATAAACTTACAGGTATTGTACCTCTCTTAAAACACCACTTACCTGTACAATGTATCTATAAGTTGAATACAGCCATAGGATCATTCATTAACCAGTGGACAAATAAGGCTGCTCAAAATGCAAAATTCCTAGCAGATTTCCTTTGCATACCCAGTTCCCAATGAAAAGAACCACCTTTTAGGTAAATCATGCTACATGTTTAGAGGAGTCTAGAACAACGATTTGCTCTCAGTAAAGGTACAGTGTAGTGTATAATACTTACTGTATCTTCAGGTTAAATGTTTGAGTTTTGTTTGTACACATATGCAGCAGCCAAAGATAGTCATGTCTGGTACCTGGAGCTAGCAGATTTTATTATTGTATGCTAGCAAATTTTGCTATCTGACTTATTATAAGTGAGTAACTTGCTCTATGGGTAGTTGAAGTTCTTTGGGGGAATTGGAGTTACAGAACCTTGTCATCAAATTTTTTTTTTCTGGCTAGTTAAAAAGACTTTTGGGCTATTACATGCTAGTTACATCTTGTCTAAATGGCAAGGCCTAAAACTGACTTTCTTTACACCCTACAGGCTGTATTTATATAAACCTTATAGCCTTTTTGTATCACAATAAGAGATAGTTGAACCTCCATATGCTTTACAGCTCTCAAAAATGACTGTCTGCCATAAGTGACTTCCACATATTGATATTATTTATTCTTCCACTGTGTATAAAACAATAATAATTGCTTTTTAAAGGAATAAATAAAAATAACAACTTGTGTTAATTTTAGATTATCCACAGAGATGTAAAACCTGAGAATATTTTGGTATCCAAATCTGGTGTTGTAAAGTTGTGTGATTTTGGATTTGCAAGGACACTAGGTGAGTAGTATATATCTGTTAAAGGCATTATAATGAATGGCAAATGGGGTTTGTAAGACTTTATTAACATTATTATTTGTTAAAATGCACTTTGTACAGTGTATGTGCACTAGTTGTTCATCCAGTTGCTGGATGTTTAGTGGGCAGTTTGCACTACACTGAAAATTTTCCTTTGCTGCTTGTTTGTAACTTTTTTGTTTTTGTTTTGCCTAATCTTGAAAGGCGGTAATCTCTTTGTCACTGTGACACGGTGACTGATCTCCAGATGGTGACATCACTGAAACCTTGGATTCTTGTACTTTGATAAGACTGACCAAAGTTTTAGTTAAAAACAATTTGCAGTAGTTAAAAGACAAAGTTCTTCTTAATATATGTATACTCATGAAAAGAGACTTCCATGATGCACAAAATTATTCATAATGTGTAAAATTTTATGGTGGTAAAGTGTGTTTTCTTACATGTAATGTGCAGGTGTATTTAACAATTATTCCTCGAGCTTGAGCCCAAATAGGCTCTGATTTAATAGCCCATGAGGCCAACTATTGACTCAGAGGCCATGAGGGCGAGAAGAATACATGTAATAATAATAGTTACATGCCGGTCCCAAAGGTGTCTGTCTCAGAGAGAGTTAAGCACTAATATTATTTTCAAGACACAGCAAACATACCAAATAAAACGTAGATGTTCCATTCTTAAGAGAAAACTGAACCCTTTGGCTTTTATATTTTAGTAAAATCCACCTATTTGGTCAAAAATGTGGAGACATAACAACTTTAGCTAGCAAAATGCGATTCAGCTGCTATTGTTTTGGTTTCAAAGCCAGCGCTTTTGGCTACTAGTGGGCTGTAACATATAGTCTAGTAGTAGCATGACCAATCAGAGCACAGCATTGATAATAGACCACTAGTTGGATTTTACTAAAATATAATAGCCAAAGGGTTCAGTTTTCTCTTAAGAATGGAACATCTACGTTTTATTTGGTATGTTTGTTGTGGCTTGAAATATTAGTGCTTAACTCTCTCTGAGACAGACACCTTTGGGACCGGCATTTAGTGTCCATCTTAGAGAGATGTCTGTCATATAGAGAGTCAAATAAAGTAAAGAAAGGCACCCTAGGTGTCCATTTTACAGAGTTGTCTCTCTTAAAGTGTATCAATAAATATTAATTTTTGTAGCTACTGGCCCAGGGGAAGTTTACACTGACTATGTAGCTACCAGGTGGTACCGAGCTCCTGAACTCCTTGTTGGAGATACTAAATATGGAAGGTAAACATCAATTTACAGAATAATTGTTTATTCAAGTTATATTTCTAGTAAAAATAATGTAAAAGTAGGGGTCTTTCTCTTCCATCATTGTGGGTTAAGGTTTGATTTCTTGAATCAGGACCATTATCATTATATGTTATGGATCCTTGAAATGAAATGTTCATTTCCTAAGTTGTTTTGGGGTATGGTCAGGCTTTTTTTAGCAGTGCCTGATGGCCCCTGGTGCCTTTCTTATGCTCTTGGGCAACTAATAAATCCCATGCTGGAAACCCTTGATTTCACAGGTTAGAATGGTGGTTACTCCCTTCAATTTTTCTTAGTGCACAGCCTTGATGACAATTGGCCTCTCTAGCCTTTGTGCTATAAATCTAAACAATATTTAGCATGCAAGCAAGCTCTCCGGGGCGCTCTGGCAAGAAAACGAAGAAGAGCTTGCAACTACATCTCTGAAATCTGAATTCCACCTTCAGTTCCCCTTTAGCTCCATGTTTACTGAGGACAGAGGTGTTAGATTTCCGCCAATCATGCAAAGTGGAAACAGTCCCAAATATAAACGAACATTGAAAATAAGGTGCCAAGGGTAATGACATCATTACATACGTCATCTCTGCCAATCAGCATTTCATATTGACTTTTTCAATGCAGATATTCAAATTCCAGACACGTAAGTTGCAACCTCTCCTTCCTTTTCCCACCCCACCATCAGAGTGCCCCAAAGAGCTTGCTCGCAGGCTAAACAATGTTATAAAGGGGTTTTTATCGCAAATCACAATTAAAATAGTAGTCAAGCCCTCTTAAGAAGGAATTAAACTGAAAATTGATTTTTATGTAGAGTTAAGTGTTTTGTTATCCAGAAATTCTGTTTGAAATACAAAATAATGTATGTTTTTTTTTCCTGTACAGGCCTGTAGATGTATGGGCAGTGGGTTGCTTATTGGCTGAGATGTTAACAGGGGAGCCATTATTCCCAGGGGATTCAGATATTGACCAGTTGTATCACATCATTACTAAGATTGGTAAGTAGATAATCCTCAAAAAATGAAAATACAAATTGAAATAAACACACATTAAAAATAATTATGATCTTATCATAACAAAATGATATCTCCAGAATATTTTCTTCCTTCTTTTGACAGTCTTATTTCTGTCCACAATAATCGCTGGGCATGGTGAGGTGATAATACTTACCAACTTACTTAGGCCAGGAATCATCCCAAACTGCTCTAGATAATAAAATCTTTCCACACAACCTGTATGTAATTCTTTGTCTACCTCGATTTGGGTGATGACCATGTTGGGGTTCCCAAAGCAGGACTTTTGAAGCAGTCTCTTTATTGTGATGAGCACAGTGGCCAGCTATCCTAATCTTCTCGCGCAAATTGTTTCAATAACTCTTGGGAGGTTCCTGTATAGTTCCTAGTAGTTCTTATGTTGTTGCCAGTGCACATTCAGGCTGTTCACAGCATTCTAGTGTAGCATCGATTGACACTTTTCACACAGTCACAGTCCACTTTTCACTTCCATAGAGTAAGACAGACTCCACAATTGCTTTAAACAGTCTGATCTTTGTGGCAGCTTTGAGGTCCACACTTTTCTTATTTTGTTGCAAGCTATCTAAGCTGAAACCTGAACCCAGATACTTGAAGTTCTCAACAGGTTCAATGACTTTGGTGTCTCATATTTTGAGCCCAGCATCAACATGATGGTTAAAGAACACGCATTTTGTCTTCTTTGCATTTTGTCAAGGACCAACCTTGGCCAATGCTTCTTCAACATTTCTGAGTAGCTCTTGTACTTGTTGAAACTGATCACTAAAAAGAGCAATGTCGTCTGCAAAGTTTAGATCAGTGATGGGTGATAATAGTCATCTGATGTTTGATGTACATTTGAGGACCTATGAGTTGTTTCAATGCTGTACTCCAAGTTAACATTGATTGTACTAAAATTGGTGTAATTATTTATTTACAGGAAATCTTACAAACAGACACAGAGAAATTTTTCAAAGAAATCCACTCTTTGTTGGCATGAAATTGCCTGAGGTGAAAGAAGTAGAACCTATTGAGAAAAGATTCCACCGAGTTTCTTCTGCTGCCATTGACATACTAAAGGTGTGTTTTTTCACATTCTGTTATAAGATGTTGATTATAAACAATTATTGGATGAGGTTTTTGTGATATCCGGAATAATCAAGGTCGAGGTAACCGAGACCTTGTTTATTCCGGATATCACATAAACTGAATCTAATAATTGTTTTACTATACAAGCCATTCTTATTTTTTTATTATAGAAGCCATTCTTACTTTGCTGTCCGTGCACTTGACATTGCTCTTGGAAATCATGCATTGCGCGTGCAACCTACAGATTATTCACTAATCTGTAGGTACAGATTAGTGAATAATCTGTAGGTTGCACGGTTTCCCAGAATTAACTGTAGGCTTTTAGCCAGTGAGAAGACAGATGGTGACTACAATGTATAATAATAGTCAACAATGGGCACTTTCCATTCAACAGAAATTCAGGTTTGAAATTTCGGAAATTCTACGTACGCAATGGTACATTCCGGTTGTACAGACCAGACCCAAGCCACTGTGCATTTGGTTATTGTTCTTATAAGAATGATACAAAAGAGCAGTACTGGGGACAACATTTTTATCAAATGGAGGGGGGCATTTCAGTCTGACCGACCGAAATGACCAGACCGGTCAAAGTGAACCACCTTCAGAGGTGGTCCAAATATTCTGGTCGGACCAAACCAAAATGGTCCTTTCTATTTGATTTCGAACACAAATTTCCGGAATTTTGGGCTGAATGGAAAGCGCCCATTGGTTTCTGTTTTGTGTTTTTAGGGCCCGGGTGACTTATTTTTACCTTTGATTTACCTGCTGTCAACCTATTGCAGGTCTATTCTAATGAGGACTCTAATTTCCTCTCGTCAGAACTTTACCCTGAATTGTCCTATCCTATGAAATCCCTGACCACTACAGTATGTAATAATAATCAGATTACATATATGCCACCACCCACCCACCTTTGCCTAGGACAAATTAAGAAAGAGTCTCAAATTTCTCTAGTAAAGCAATTTTGCTCTTAAGTAATACCTCAGTCTAGCTGGATCATAGTTGCTGATTGTAAGCGACAAAAAAAAAATCATCATGATGTCAATCGTTGGTATTTTAAGTGCCTTGAGTATTGATTGAAAGTTTGTTGGTACAATGTAGCTTTTAATAGACCATGAACCTATTTATTTTTGCAGTAAAAATGGTATACTTTAATATGCAGTCGTTTTATTGCAGCTGTGTCTCAAGATGGATCCTGCAGAAAGGCCTCTATGTTCACAGCTACTAAAACATGACTTTTTTAAGAAAGACAATTTTTGTGAGAAGTTTGCTCAAGAATTGAAAGCCAAAATAACAAGAGAAACTGCAGATAATCCGCTTCTGAGGTCAATTAATGGACGACATGACTCTAAAGATGAAAGTGCTGAAGAAAAAGCACGAAGGAAAAAGAGGAAAGAAAAAGAAAAGGTAAGAAGAACACAAATACACGTATGTGAGTATTACTCCAGTCACACTTGTAGTGTATACGATGCTAATGCAAGCGCGTAGAAGCGAGAGAATGAATGTGATGTGATACACACGGGGATTACGTAATTTGCATGTACTATAGATAGCGTGTGTTGTAATTTATTCGGGTCGGTTAGCGTTCTGAGTTCGGAGTGTAACGATCGTGAATAAAGTGTGTTTTAACCTAACCGCGGTACTACATTGGCGACGAGGATATTTCGAGGATATTTCGAGGATATTTCGAGGATTTCGCCGAGGGTTTCAAGAGTTTCGTTGAAAATCTCGCTGTGGATTTCGTCGAGGATTTCGTCAAGGATTTATTTCAGCGATGCCGGGAGGCGGTGGATCGGGCGAAACTAACGCGACAAGCGGTACTACGAGCGGTGCTGTTGGCGGTTCTGGGATGACTTCTGTTACTTTAGATGTCAGTGGATTGGAACCATTTAATCCAAAAGGAGAGGCGCACAATTTAAGTCAGCGATGGAAGAAGTGGAAGCGAGCGTTCAGTTTGTATGTGACCGGGAAAGGTGTATCGAACGACGCTCAAAAACGTGCTTTGCTGTTGCATGTCGCTGGTATGGATGTGCAAGAAATTTATTTCACACTAGCTGGTGAGGGTGGAGATGCAAGTTTTGAAGCAACGTTAAAGGTGTTGGACGACCATTTCGTGCCAAAGGCGAACATTCCCTTTGAGAGACATTTTGTTTCGACAAATTTCGCAAGGGATCGGAGAGACAGTTGATCAGTTCGTTTGTAGATTGCGTCAGCGAGCAGCGACTTGTGATTTTGGCGCCGGCGAGGATGACTACATTCGCGATCAGCTCATAGACAAGTGTTATTCGAGCCATTTACGCCGGAAATTTCTGGAAAAGGAAGGAACTGTTACGTTAGATGAATTGTTGCGTGTTGCAAGATCCCAAGAAGCGGTTGATCGACAACTGAAGCAATACAGTACCGACCAAGCAGATAACCAGGTCAATGCAGTGGGTGGCAGGCTGTATGGAAACAAAAATCCCAGGAAAGCAAAGACGTGCTTTAGCTGCGGACAAGAAGGACACTTCAGTCAAGACAAAAAGTGCCCGGCGCGTGGTCAGACTTGCAGGAAGTGCGGCGAAACAGGCCATTTCAAAGTTAAATGCCCTCGACTCCATCAGCTAAGCAGGACCCATTCGGGATCTAGAGGACCTGAGAGTAGTAGAGGCGGACGCGGCAGAGGAGGCAGGAGTGCTGGTGGACTGGGTCGAGGTGGACGCGGACGCGGAGGGCGAGAGACGAACCTCGTGACTGGAAGACCTAGCCCTGGAGAGGAAGACAAAGGAGATTTCGCTGCATCAGGTCATTCGCAAAGTCCCGATTATGCCTTTTCAGTGGAACAGGTGAATGATCGCAAGGAACAAAGGGGCGCTTTGGTAACGCTGGTCATTGGTGGTGTAGACGTACCCGATGTTCTCATTGATTCGGGAGCTTCATGTAATGTTATGGGCCAGCAGACCTGGGAGTTGTTAAAGCAAAAGGGGATTAACTGTGAATCTCGCAAATCTGCAAAGGAACTTTTTGCTTATGGTGGTACAGAACCTTTACCGACCCTAGGAACGTTCACGGCAGATGTCACGCTGGCTGGGTTTGAAAACGGAAGTAATGCTGATTTTGTGGTGGTTGTAGGCGATGGTCGCACGCTGTTGGGCCGAGAGACTGCCGAGGCGCTAAACCTGTTGCGTATTGGTCCTTTTCAGACAAACAGTGTTGACGGTGGGCGATCGGACGGGGATGTCAGAGAGAAATACAAGCACTTGTTTAGTGGTGTTGGTCTTTTGAAGGGCTACGAGCTTAAGCTACACATTGATGAGTCGGTGAAGCCTGTAGCGCAGCATGTACGTAGGATACCGTTCGGGTTACGCGAGAAGGTGGATGCAAAGCTGGATGAACTTTTGGAGCTTGACATTATAGAGGAAGTGCCGGAGGGGCCGTCAGGATGGATTTCGCCGTTGGTGGTGGTTCCCAAAAGCGATGGCGACGTAAGAGTCTGTGTTGATATGCGTCGTGCAAATGAAGCAATCGTCCGAGAGCGTCACCCAATTCCAACCGTTGAGGAGCTGTTACACGACTTGAATGGCAGTACGGTGTTCAGCAAGATAGATCTCAAGTGGGGTTTTCACCAGATTTTACTCAGTGAGGAAAGTCGCCACATCACTACCTTTGCCACGCATCGAGGGCTTTATCGTTACAAGCGGTTGATGTTTGGCGTAACGTCGGCGCCGGAGAAATATCAGCAGATCATTAGAGATGTGTTAAGGGGTTGTGCTGGGGTTGCGAACATTGCGGACGATCTCATTGTTCATGGGTGTGACGTGGAGGAACATGACAAGCGTCTTTTTGCGGTGTTAGATAGGCTGAGTGAAGTGGGGTTGACGGTGAACGGAGACAAGTGCGAGTTTAGATTGTCAAGGCTTACGTTCATTGGTCACGAGCTGACTAGTGACGGCATAAACCCATCCGAAGAGAAGATTGCTGCTATAAGAGATGCTAGATCTCCCAAAGACGCAAGTGAAGTGCGATCGTTTATGGGTCTTGTCCAATATTCCGCTAAGTTCATGCCTGACGTGGCGTCCGTGGCCAAGCCTATTCAAGAGTTAACCAGGAAGGGCATCGTGTTTCACTGGGGTAAAGGGCAACAAACAGCCTTTGAGGAACTGAAGCGTCTAATCACCCAGGCAGAGACACTGGCTTATTTTAAGGTTGGCTGCAGAACGCGAATCATTGCCGATGCATCTCCAGTTGGATTAGGAGCAGTTCTCACCCAGCAGCAGGGGGGAATGTGGAGAGTTGTCTCCTACGCGTCGAGGAGCCTAACTGACGTGGAACGACGCTACAGCCAAACAGAGAAAGAGGCACTTGCCTTGGTTTGGGCGTGTGAACGGTTCAACATGTACGTTTCCGGACAGAGCTTCGAGTTGGAAACAGATCACAAGCCTTTAGAGCGTGTCTACTCGCGCACTTCAAAGCCTTGCGCCCGAATAGAGAGATGGGTCTTAAGACTACAAGGGTACGATTTTAAAGTGGTGTACCGCCCAGGGAAGACAAATATAGCCGACGCGTTGTCCCGTTTGAACTCCTTGGATCAAGTGGACCATGGAGAAGACTACGACTTTGTCAGAGCCATTGCTATAAGCTGTAAACCCGTTGCTCTATCACCTACAGAAATTGAAGAAGCTTCCTATTTTGACGAAGAATTGACGATAGTAAAGAGTTGCGTGAGGTCAGGGGACTGGGACCGGTGTACACTTCCCTCGTATGCACAAGTCAAGGACGAATTATGCGTCTATGGTGAGCTATTGCTTCGCGGCACAAGGATTGTGGTTCCCAAGCTCCTGCGCGACAGGGTGGTGCGGCTGGCACACGAAAGGCACCAGGGTATAGTGAAGACGAAGTATCGGCTCCGTAGTAAAGTTTGGTGGCCGGGAATGGACAAGGAAGTTGAGAAATTTTGTAAAGTTTGTCATGGCTGCCAGTTCACTTCTGGATTTAACCCTCCTGAGCCGATGTCCAGCGTTCTTCCTCCGAGTGCTCCTTGGCAGGATTGTGGAGCAGACCTGCTGGGACCCCTACCCACAGGAGAGAGTATTTTGGTGGTGATCGATTACTACAGTCGTTTCTTAGAAGTTGCTATTCTGAAGTCTACTACAAGTGCCAAGGTCATCGAAGCACTTGCACCCATGTTTGCCAGATTCGGTTTTCCGTTCTCTTTAAGGACAGATAATGGGCCCCAGTTCGTATCCGAAGAATTTGAAGCATATTTACGCGCAAATGGTATTGAGCACAGGAAAACGACGCCGTTGTGGCCTCAAGCTAATGGAGAGGTGGAAAGCCAAATTCGCTCGTTACTTAAATGTCTACAGATTGCACATTTAGAAGGAAAGAACTGGAGAACTGAATTGCTTGTATGGTTGATGGCGTACAGATCCACTCCGCAAACGTCGACGGGGACTACCCCCTGTTACATGATGTTTGGCCACGAGGTTAGGTCCAAATTGCCAGAGTTAAGGAGAGAGACGGTCGGGGTGCCAGGCGAAGAAGTGCGAGAGCGGGATTGGTCAAGTAAATTAAAGGGCAAAGCTTATGCAGATCTCAAGAGAGGTGCCACGCCCAAGAGCATACGTGTTGGTGACACAGTACTTTTGAAAGCCGAAAAAACGAACAAGCTGTCTACCAACTTCAACCCTGCTCCTTTCAAGGTGGTTCAGAGGACAGGAACAGAGGTAACGCTTAGGAACGAAGCTGGTGTGCAACTGAAAAGGAACACTGCATTCGTAAAGAAGTACAACGATGGTGTATCCAATGGCAACGGAGACCAAGTGGTACAAGCAAGTTCTACAGTACAGACAGATGAGCCAGGGCCAGGCAGAGTTCCGGAGACGACAGAGGTATCAGGGCCAAGCGGAATTCCAGGGACTACAGGAGTATCTGAAAATTCCCAAGTACAAGCTGGGCATTCTACCGAAAAGGAAGATAACGCAGCGGAAAGGCCTGTGCGGAGGCCGACCCGAACTATAAGACAGCCTGCGCGCTATAAAGACTTTGTCCTGGATGTTTAGGACTTCTTTTCCTGTTTTGTCTAGTTTAATTCAAAGACTTTGTTTTTGCTGAACATTTAGGGTTTTGCAGCCTTTTAAAACTGCCTTCCTGCTAAATTTGATCAAAGAAGGGAATGTAGTGTATACAATGCTAATGCAAGCGCGTAGAAGCGAGAGAATGAATGTGATGTGATACACACGGGGATTACGTAATTTGCATGTACTATAGATAGCGTGTGTTGTAATTTATTCGGGTCGGTTAGCGTTCTGAGTTCGGAGTGTAACGGTCGTGAATAAAGTGTGTTTTAACCTAA
This sequence comes from Porites lutea, assembly GCF_958299795.1. Taxonomy (NCBI): domain Eukaryota; kingdom Metazoa; phylum Cnidaria; class Anthozoa; order Scleractinia; family Poritidae; genus Porites; species Porites lutea. The sequence continues at coordinate 11,454,087 of NC_133209.1, forward strand.
CCGCGGTACTACAACACTGTGTGTGATCTTATTTGAATATTCAGATCTTCCTATTTGCCTCTGTCATAATCAAGAGACAAAATATGACTTGCGCCTTTGTAAACGCTCTTACAGATCCATTTTATAAAAGAAAAGTTATTATAATGTACCTTATTGGCAAATCTACAGTATCAAGAAAAATTGAACTCTTGACAGTGTGTATTTATATCCTGCAAGATTGTGACATTGTACCTGATCTGTGTTAGGATTGTTGATCTGGATGTGAATAAGATTTTAGGAAACTATCCACCCACACCTCCCTTCACCTAACCTGAGATCAGGCGTTATTATTTTTTTTGCTTCTTGGCTTCTTTGGCTCGAGAGGGAAAAAAAACGACCTCCTCTCGAAAACAGATTATAGAGACAAAGGGAGAGGGCATGATGGTAGGCTACCCTTGACCCAAAGTTAACACTAACTTGTCACGTAATTGAAAATGTTGGGTTCGGGGAGGGGCTAGTGTAAGTAGGCAGTTTCCCAAAATCTTAGTCTGATTCACTCAGGAGTTTCTTAATTTGCAGTCATAAGAGATCGGGATTGAGGGGAGGGGGAAACTGTACAGTGATCACTAAAACTAGAAAAACTTTCTTCTTTATTCAGGAACATCGTGAGAGTAAAGAGCAACGTGAGAGAGAGTCTAAGAAATCGGAGACGAAGGAAGTGTTAAGAGAACCAAAAAAGCACAAAGACCCCAAAGAATATAAAGAGAGTACAAGTCAAGACAAACCGAGTAAAAAAGTTCCTTTGTTACCTTCAACATCGTCTGTGTCAGCACAAGAGGTAACGGCAGCTGCATCAACAGCTAATTCACCTCCTCATGAACCTCATGCAACTGTAGGGGCTTCCACTTCCAATATACCCACAACGTTATACGGCACCACAGGCCCGTCTACAACACAGGCAGCCCAGCACGATACGTTTGTCACTGGACACGCCCACGGGAAACAGTTGTCCCCTATACAAAGTGCCAGTACCCTTAGAAACTCGCCCACTCAAGAACCCCCTGGTACAGTATTATCAAAAGGTTCTGTCCCTACATCACAGGGATTGTCTACCAAAGGAACTAGTTCACATGCTATGAGTTTATCAAAGACAAACATTGGATTAGGTGTGGTTGGACCTCGGCATGAGTCACCGCCAGGACCACCTCCATTCAGGTAATGAAACTACAGTATGCTAATATTTGACCCTTCTCCCAGTCTGTCTGCGTGAAAGTTCAGTCATCGTACTATGTAACGGAGCAAGAAATCGGTTCATCTCCTGGCCCCATAACATCACTCAACAGTTCAACGTCTAGCCTGTTCAGCTGGCGGGATTCATCGCGTATGACTGCTTTATTCCACGGGTGCTTTTGTTGCCTTTACTTAGGCTGTAAAGCCGCGAGAAGAATGGAATTCCTCGTGGCTTTGCCGCTAGCTACGCGCGGTAGCCCTTCCGCCTAAAACACAGTATCCCATTCTTACCCTGCTAGCTGCACTGATTATGTAATGCCATGTCCTTTTTTGTTTTTGTTATATATTTTTAAATATGACCGAAGCTGTTTCGATTGAGCAATATTTGTGTTGCAGTTGGTTTGTTTTCCTTGACAAAATATCGTTCATAACATCGCTTTTGGTTATCTCCTTTGTTTTAGTTGTTGAAAAGTAAAAGTTGGGTTATTTTGGCCTCTGCCCAAAAAGCATGCACTGACTGTTAAATAGATTTTTCAGTGTTAAAGCTTTAAAACTACCTGTAGATAGTAGTACCTTCTAAGCAATTTATATAAAAAGTTTGTCGCACCTGTAGCTTCATTTGTTTACAAATCATTCTTGTTTATCACCAAGCGAACGGCGTCCAGTACCCTTTGAGGTTAAGTCACATGCAAATGAAACTAGTATTCCGGCGTTCTTGTTTTCAGGGTCGTAAATGAGAGTAAAGTAAAGAAAACGCCTCCATCTTACTCGAAAAAAACTAGTGGCCCTCCTCCAAATCACCACAGTACGTCTCTTTATCCCACGGGCGAATCTTATTACGATCAGAGAACTTCAAGCAATTTTGACCTTGGTAGCAGGCATAGTGAGAGGTCATCATTAGAGTCAAACTACAAAAAGAAGAGAGATAAAGACAAGGAAAAGGAACGAGAAAGAGGGAGAGGAGGAGGAGGAGGAGAGAACGAGTTTCCACATTTACCCGATGTACCAGGAGCAGAAGGTACAGTGCAATATCACAACAGCAAAGTGAAACGCCACTTCGATTATAACAAGTATTCAGTTTTAAGTGGTACTTTTCCAAAATGACCAACTGCTAGAGGTCAAATGTTGGACACATTGAGAGAAGTTCTGGGTTTACTCCATACTGACTGAATGGGCCATTGGCAGCTAGCAGATGCTCAGTCTGTAGCTTGTCATTCATTTGGTACAAAACCGTCATGCTGGAGAGCAAGGAACACACCAGGATAAGACGAACAACTTTAATTTCCGTTAATAATAACAACAACAACAATAATCAGCGACAACAAAAATGAGTACGGAGTCAGTGTTTTTCACATTAACGGGTGTCCGTATAAAGCGGTTTGAATTTAGAAGCAATGTAGGGGCTTTTACAGGTACAAAAAAGACTTACATAGTGTGGGGTGTCAGAACTTTTTCATATGTATGGTAAAGGTTGTGGAATATTAAAGGCAGTTTAGAACTCTCTAATTCTTCTTCCGAGTACTGTTGCCCATGTCACTGACGATTACTCAATATCTCATATCTTGAAGTTGACCCAGATGGTGACGAAGCGGTACAACTGCAGTAGCAATCACAATGATCGAAACTATTTTACCTTTCTTCAAATTAAGTATTTTTTTTGCTGTATTTGCAGCTAAGAACAGCGTCAAGACAGGGAAGAGCTCCAAAAACGTCACCAAAACTTCTATATCGATGATGCCCCACATTACAAACCTAACTCCATTTCAGAACGGCACGTCGTCACAAAGACAGGTAATGTAGTAATACACCTTATTCACGATACCCGCCATCTTAGCACCCGCTTAAAGACTGATGGGATAAAACAATGTCACGTGGTTTCTCAGGGAGCAAACAAGTGAAAAAAAATTGCCATTGGAAGAAATCGCGGTCGAGTTTGTCTATACTAGACAACAGGAAATGAATACCTTTTCGTCTTAAACACGATAATGTCAAAATATGGGTGAAAGTGATCATTGTTCCTTTTTTTTATGCAGTAGCGACCGTCGATGTCCTCATGGCAATCAGTAATGACGTAAATCCTGCCAAAACTCGATATGTACATTTTGCATGATTATGAAATCGTCGTCTCGTTTTGATAGAATAATCGGACTCGGCCGCTATTACTCGTATCGGCAAATTTTATCACTTTTTTGCCTCGTGAAATACCACGTGACATAGCTTTTATCCTAACGTTCTTAAAGCGCGTGCAAATATGGCGAGTGTCGTAAATAAGGTCTATTGAATAGATTAGAAACTCATAAGGGGTTGAAAAGTGTAACTCGCGTTCAATGCTCGTGAATATTCACTTTTACCATATTTGCAAACCTTAGTGACAGATATCCATTTTCAACAAAATGGCTGCCGCGCGATCACCATGCAGATGTTTTTAAGACAAGTTCTGCATTTCAAGGTTTAAAATACATCGTTAAAAGACAAAAAGTGGGAAGGGAAAGATCAAAAGAATGCTCAGCTTTCTTTTTGTGGAGGAAGGGAAGCTTTTCATCAAGAAATCGTCCTTCGAGGAATTCAATCTTCTCTTCACGACGGAGGGCATGGTCTGTTTTGAAATGCAACCAAGGCAGTGATGTTTTTCAGGTACATTTTGCACTCTATGACCAAGACAATTACGTTTTTGAAAGGGAATTTATGTATTTTTAAATGTTTTATAGACGTTTTATAAATTTTTCTCTTTAGAACCAAAGAAAAATTACAAAATGTGCCCTGATGTGAGATGGATTTTGTGTTAAATTTTGCCATGTGCTTAGCCGATTTCACTTGCTCGAACGGATCCACGGTCCAGATAGTGTTTTCCGAATTGCCTTAAGGGATTAACTTTTTGGACTTCGAATAAAAATTTTCAAGAAACGGCTTCTCTGTCTATTGTTTTGACTACAACATCCAAGTTTAATTTAAGCTTTTGAAATGCTTCTCAAATTCATTACAAGCATCACTTTTTGCGAAGATGTCAGGTTCAGGTTTTGGACACTTTTCGATACGCAGCTAATGAATTTTATTCGAAAATATTTTTCACTGTTTATTCCAGACTTTTAACATAAGAATTTCAAAAGCCTATTTGCAGTATAAGTTTACTGTGCATAGGGTCAACGAGACCTCGGTTTTTGAAGTGACAACTTCAAGAAGTTGCGAGGCCGTCAGTGGGTTCCATAATGCTACGTTTGGCCCGGGTGATAAGGCAATAATATCCTGCTCAGTGTTTCGGTAAGATTCCTGGTTTCAACCTTTAAAAGCTTTCTCGGCTTTCGGGAGTTTTTCCCCCGTTTGTCGGCCATTTTTTTAAGCGGGCGCGGGAACCTGAAGGAAAATTACGTCACGTTGTTTACGAAGTTTGATTGGTCAGTTATCTCTTCTTCTCGTTCTAAATATGGTACTTTCGAAAATGAATAATCACGAGCATCGGACAAAGCAAAAATATGAGAGTTACATGTTTCAACCCCTTAGACCCACTACGGCTATTGCTCAGTACCCACTCCCCCAGGGGTTGGGGAGGACGAATCTATGACGTCAGAATCTATGATGGTCGAAGGAATCAGCCCGATTCGTTGTTCCATTTCAGTGACCTGTCCCTTATTTCGAAGACTTGGCGTTACGGGCCACTGTCAAGTCTCTCGATCCTGGCGATCTTACGAAAAAATAAGGGACTGTGAACTGTCTAGAATAAACCATAAGATGTATAATATATATACTTATTTATTTATAAACTTCGCCAAGAGGCTTGGATCACTCACAGAGCAAGCTCCACTACGAGTTCCAGAAAAAAAAGGAAAATTAGTAATACAACTAAACAGAATGACAATACTTTAGAAACGATAAAAAAAAGAAATGCAAATGCAAAAACAGAATTGGGAAGGACATCGATAAAAAAAATCAACACCACATACGATCAAGCAAGCAGTTCAATGGCCGACTGGTGTGGTACTTAATACACACACTCTTTAAGGTCTGGGGGTGTCGACATCATAAACAGACTTCGTGAGATACAAGTAGTAATTAAAAAGGTCTTTCTGAAAGTGCGCCACTGGGCTCTACAGTAAAAATTGTTTTCAAAGGTGACGGTGTTGGCCCTAATCGTATTCAACAGCGTACCCTTGGAGAAGACAGTGCGCCTTGGTCTAGTGGAATTCATCACTGACAAAAAAGGGTTCGATAGACTAACTAAACATTTGAATACTTACACCAAATCTAAAAAATTCGTGCCAAAAACATAATGGTAGTAGCCCAATTTTCAAAAGCAAAATTTGTATTAATTAACCACGACTGTAAAACTTTACGTGGACTGATCCGGTATTATTTAAGAATAAGGGGGGGGGGGGGGGGAAGGGAGGGGCTTTATAACTGTCTTTCCCTGAAAAGCGGGGAGAGGAGTGGTTAATAGAGGATTTACGGGTCGTCACTTGTTTCCATCCGCCAAACTGACATTTTCCTCTCAGTGGCTCTCACAAGACAGTTCACTTTTCTTACATGAAATTTCTCTGTCTCTTGAAATTTCTGTTCAATTGTTAAGGGAAAAAAAATTCAAGAAGGCACGAGTAGAATTCGATTTCGGAGCATCGGCTCTACAGTGCATCACTTTAATACCCTCTACACCACCGAGGATTTGCTGACAATCAACGGTTTGATTTGAATATGTATAGTAACAACCCTAACCCTTACTTTGTGTACGAATCATTAATCTGTCAAGGTCAAGTGGGCGGATGAAAATAAGTGTTAACCGGATTTACGGTATTGAAAAACTTAGTAATAACCTGTTCAAAACAATGGTCAAGTTCATTAATCCACAATAAGCTCAAACGAACGTACAATTTTTGTGCTGATTAGACAGTTACCTTCTGTACTGTGTATTGGTGTTTCTGGTCTAATTTGTGCGGCATTTTAAACCTACGTTATTGTTTTTATTTGTTTATAGAATACACCTCCAGGTTATTATCAAGGAAACAGTCACGATTCCAATCTGCCGTCCGTATGATTCAGGAGAAAAAAAATTCAGTCATCAATTAATATATCAATGTAGACTATAATTATGTCAACATAGGGTTTGCCTATGGTTTATTGTAAGTCATATAATGTTAGTGTGTAATCATTATTGTAGCTTATATTTAGAACATACTTAGAATACTTGTACATGTTTTTCAGTTCAGCTTTGTTTTATATCCGAGGCACAATTCATATATCGCGGAAACGTGAAACACACGTATTTTTATCCATACATGAGAAAGGGGGAAAAAACTGTACATTTGTTGTTGTATTCAGACCGTTACGATAAATTCCAACGCTGTATTCCCCGTACATAAGTTATTTTTAAAAAAAGAACTACGTGCAGGTTGAATGTATGCAAACTTGTATGTATAGTTGTTATTAATGAAATCGAGTTGTAAAGAAGTTACAAACCAATTAAATTCTTTTAAACTGTTTTCAACGTTTGTATTTGTATTTTGGTGTGTGTGCGTGTTGGAGAAGGAGGCTGGTACCCAATTGGTGAGTGATGGAATCTATAAACCACACAACATAAGTAGGCAAAAAATCTCACGAAGGACCAACACAAAAAATAGGTACAATGTAAAACACCAGTCTTTTTTTTTCCTTCCCTTCTCTCTCATAGAATAAAAATTGATATACAAATAATAACTATATATTCTTTTCTAGTTTGAAATCAGTTTCAATATAAAACATAAATTCAGCTATATTTTCATCAAGATACCCTTTGTTGCCTTTTTTATTATATTAGCAACATAACATGCGAAAAATTATTAGGAAAATGTATGGAAAATTAGGTTAGAAATTCCGCTGTACCATTTTGCTACTGAATTAACAATTATTTCTACAAAAATGGCTGTGGAAATTTCGGTCTTAGGTTGACTTACTAGGTATCCCCTAATCTACGATCAGGCGTTCTTTTCCGGAGAAAGCGCGAAAGTCGGCCAAAACCACGAGGGAAAAAGAAGCGCCTGATCGCAGGTTGGGTAGCCTGGGGCAGGAACGCCTGACGAAGCCCTAAGAACGTATGCGTGCGAGGCTACTCTTGGTAGGGTTTTGACGTAAATGGTCATAGCAAAGTGTACCACTTCTGAAAGTATTTCGCCTTTTTTTGTTGTATTTGAATTCACATTTGAACATCCGCTCGCATGACTTTAAGAAAGTACGGTTCTTTTTTTATATTGCTTGCAAGATCAAGTAAGTCTTGTCTTCTGATTGGCAAGATGCGCCCATCTTGCCCACTCGGGATTTCCTGCATTGGTCTAGCAAGAAACAGCCTGAGTACAGACGCCCCCCCACCTCAAAAAAAATCGGGGAGAGATTTTTTTCGGGGAGGGGGCGTCTGTACACGGGCTACGCAAGAAAAAGTCCTTTATTGGCCACGTTTGTTCGGTCAAGATGGCTGTGTATTGGCCTCGTTCCTTTTTTGTGTTTTTATTGATCTCGAGTTAGTCTCGTCCATGAAAACACAAAAAATAACTTAACCAATATCCACCCATCTTGACCGAACAAGCTTCGGCAATAGGGACTTAGCAAATCGCTACGGCGGCCGGGAGTCAAAAAAATGACGCAATACGCATGTTTGGAAATGAGCTTTCGCCATAAAATAGCGCCAAATACAACGTCGCCACTAAGTGAGTATAACAGACGACTTTTCCTTTTTTTTGTTTTGTTTTACAATCACTGGTTTTAAAACCTATCATCGATTGTTTTTCACTTAAACAAGAAAGTATTTGACGCTTCTGGTTTTCCACTAATTACGTCTTCCTTGGTTTCTCAGTTTAAAATCTTATCCTCAACCCAGGTCAAATGCTGTGTACAAGTCGACGTACGGCAAATCTAAGTTTTAGGGCTTGTACGAATCATACAACATCAAAACTGCTCGTCATTGCTTAATCCTTGGTCATAAGAGAGAAAAAACATATTCTCTAAAGGAGGTCATAACAACTTACTAACAGCGAAAGCAAGTGAGCGAGAAACGCCGTATTCACTGTTTGGACGCCGCTTGTTCTTTAAGTTGAAATTTGGCAGCCTACGGTGTCGTACTTTCCCCAGGACTCCACATCCATGACCGCCGTGGTAGAGGTCACCGTAGCGATTTTCTTCAAGTCCCTAAACTGCGTTCGAAGGCAGCATGTTTTGTTCGTAAGTGACCAACAACAGTGCTTCTACAGCACTTGATTTACCAATCCTTACTGCAATAAGTGTCTACTTTTCAAAACGTTTCTAAACAGATCAATAGTAAAAATTGAACTCACTATCTAGTCAATAAGAGCGGTCGTTTCAGACCTAGTAAGAAGAACTCTAACCCTGGTGATATCTACGCATATTGTTAATTTGGCATTAAAACTGACAATTTCTTGCGCAATTTCAACGTCTTCCTCTAAAAACTTTCTTTTGCACAAAGAAAGCTGGCATTGTATTAAAATATTCTACGACTATATACCAAAAATCTTTTATCTTTGAGTTGGCTCCCAGCTTCCATATTTAGCACAAAACTCCTCCATAGCGGCTTGCAGCTTTTCTAATCGATCTTCTGCTGATTCCCTGCAGAAACAAAAATTGCGAGTCACAAACTGTAGAAACGTGAAACCTTTCCAAAATCCGAATGATGATAACACTTATATAAATATTTAAAAATATTTATACCACGCAAGTTTTAAAGTATTTGTATAGATATAATCATAAAGCTAAGGAGAAAAAAAGGACAAACAAATTATTATTGGGATCTGTTTTCACCAACGTGACGTCCTAATCACTAACTACACTCACCGCAAAATGACGTCTGAGTCGCTACTTTGACCTTTTACAAGTTTCACGTTCGTTTGAAGGATTTTTTATTGTTTCTAATTCTTTGTCTTAAGAAGCATTCCGCTGACCGCTGTTTGCCTAAAATGTTTTGCAACTCTTAAAATAAGTCTCTGATGTCACGTTTACTAATGAAACACGCACTTGCACGTTGGGCAGTACAGTCCAAGTAAGCATTTATTGCCGGAGCATTTCAATACTAGTACTTCTCAGGCTTATTCTCAGGCTGAATTTTGGCGTTGTAAAGACTGTCCTGGATGCGAATCCTGTAGCCTGAAAAAAACAGCAGACATCTAGCGACGCTACCACTTGTATCATTCTGATGACGTGTCACGACCTAGATTTGAGGAGTGCTTCTCAGTGTTTGGTTGAAAATTTGCTTCACCCAATCAGAAGCACTACCCAAACTGCTGAAAAATGTGGGCGAAATACTACTATGAATAGCTCGGGTTTTATTTTCCTGTTCGACTTCGATCCAGGCGCGATCTCGATGGATGTATCACTCAGACATTATACACGAGCAGAAGGACGAAAACCCTCACATTTTATGTAGCTGGAAAACTGGTGTGAAGGTGGCTCACGACAGTGTTATGTAGTTAAGTTTTACTTTACTGTACTCAGAGTATCTGGGCTCATTCTAATTCTTTTTCAATTATTTACAACTTACTAACCTTGCTCTTTGTTCGTCAGTCAAACGTAGTACTAACATTTCTCGGACTTTTCTTTCCTGCTCTAGCTTTGACTGAAGATCTTTGATTTGTTGTTGTTGAAGTTCTAATTCATTCTCCAACTCTTGGATATCACTTCGCGGATCTTCGCCTGAAAGGGAATACAAAAAAAGGGAAAGAAAAAGGAAAACAACGCTCAGCAGAAGTCCACCAACTGGGAAAAAATCCACTTTTAATTTTTTCCCGGAATTCTTTTTATTTGTCGCTTTCTCACTATCTGTTAAATCGAAATAGTCGCAACAAATATGAAGTTACCCTGAATTATTGACATCCTTAAAACTTAGCACTGAATTACTTTTTAAGCAAACAGTTTTGGCTTTATCAACTGAGATGTTATTGTTAGACTTTCTAAAAGTCTTTTAAATTAACCCTCAGTCGGGGAGGACTAAGAGTCCGGTGGCGTGGTGAAAGGCTACATCTATCCGCTGTGCTGTGTATTGCTATAGCCGGCATGGGTCCACATCAGTACATATTAAATAACCTTCCATACTTTATCAAATATTGTTAAGAATTAGGCAGAACTTTCCGCCAATAACACCCTCACCCCCTCCTCCTCTCGATCGAAATAATCCCTTATGTCATACTGGTCCTCATCCAATTCAGTTTTACTTATGTTATCAATGACCCTTACTTTCGATACTTATGTCAGATTGTTTGTTCTTCTGCGTATCCGTCTATAGATCGTTTTCACTGTCACGCAACAAAAAAAATAAATTGGAAACCGTCCAGTGGAAGAAGCTAAGAAAATGAAATGTTATAAAAGACTAATAAGTAAACATTTTGTCCAAGTCTCAGGTCTTTGTGGCCCACAGTTTCTGAGTTATTTGCCGAAACGTTTCACGCACCTTTGTAGAGCTTTGTATGGAGACGCCATATTGGTGCACCGTTTTGGTGCACCAATATGGCCGCCGGAAATCAACAAAAACATCTAGAGTTCACTTTTTATATAAAAACTCTTTCTTTTCACTCAAGAACTGGCATACGCGCACATAAACAGATCTTCTAATACTTGAAATGGTTATACTGCTGAAAATAAAGAGGAGAGACTTTTTTTTCAACGAGACAACATTTCCGCTATTTTGGTGTCACGCACTGTGAAAACTCTGAAGTTCAAATTGCTGTATTTCGAAATGAAACATGCTACGGGACTGGAAACTTGTACAAAGATTAATTTTTTGTTTATTTTCAACCTAGTGTAAATAAGAATTCATAAAACCTCACTATTTTGACTTTACAATATGATGACGTCACTGTGAAAACCATCTATACTTGCGAACAATCATAAATAATTTAAAATGGCTTGAGCCGAAGAGCTGAGGCCAAGGCCAAAAGTCGAACTTTTCATGAGACGAACCAAAGTTCATGAAAAGTTATAGAACGTCTGAAGATCGTCTCCGGGACAAACGTCGATCTCCACATGCGACGAAATAAACTAATAACTTAAAAGTTTGTATGATCATAAATATTTAGCCTCGTTCGGGAGAAAATTCATTAAAGTTGCTTTTTGGTCTGATTCAGTTGATTGGTTCAACACGTCATAAGTTTAATGTCTGACTTAACACACCATCTTAAGTTAATTTAGGTCCATCCAAATTAGAGTTTAGTTCGTCTCATGAAAAGTTCGACGTTTGGACTAAGCCTAAAAAACATTCCTTTATATTAGGCAGGCACGCACTTTCTCATGGCTTGCTGTTAAATAGAACTTATCATTACCGTCCCCTCCAGTCCCAGTCTCCTCTTCATGCTCGGTATCACTCAGCTGTGTTGTTGGCTGTGGTCTAGGCATTCGCACGGGTGGTTCAGCAAAGTCCATCAGATCGCCGCTACAAATGAACAATACAGACATACCTGTCAACCAGAGACTGTAAGCGCAACAATTTTTCTTTTCAATAAGCAAAATCAACGGTAATCACCCAAATTGCTGCAGTCGAGATGACTGAACGTCTTCATCGTCAGCCTTGGAGAAAAACAGCTCATGCTTTCTGATCAGAATGCTGATGAGTTCTGTTACCAGGTTTGTACTTTCCATCATAACCTGTGGATCCTCAGACTGAAATTACAAAACAAACGCAAAACAGTCCAGGTTATGTTGAACCAGCTCGTTTGGACACAACTATAGAACACTCAGGCGAACCTCTCATTACTGACAACTTTTCACTCCAGACGGCTCTCTTGTTTCCAAAATGAACCTTACGGTAGAAAACTCCTACATTTACCTCCATAAAATTAACACCACTGTGGGGCTAACACTTCACTCTATCCCAATTTTTGTCCATGCAATACTGTATTTTAAAAGAAACTTTGGTATAGGATTTAATGGAACCGGAACTAATTGTGGAATTGCACACATTTTAGGCATCCTACTGATGAACAGTTACGACATGCAGATATATTTTTTAGCAACTAGTCTACTACAACTTGCAGTCTTTCCACTTTGAATTGCTATATGAATCAACAAGGAGTTACCCTACCTAGATTGAAGTTTAAAGTCTATCACAGCCTTCAAAACTTTATCAAACTAACAAATGTTAAGCACGCTTACTGAATAGATGGAGGTGAATGGACTGGATTCTAGATTCGTGAACAGTCATTAGTTCTTGAGGCCTGGTGATCTGCGCAATCGTAACGAATTATATAACGCCCAATCTACATTCATGCTTCGGAGAATCAATGACAATACGAAACATTTTGGAATACAGTTGAAAAACTGACAAGGGTCAAGCAGAAAGTAACCGTTTTGAACACCGAGGAATAAACCAGATCTAGATCCCAGTAAAGCTACTAACTCACTCCGGAGCGCAGTATGTTTGGACCAAACACAGTTGCAAGGTTCCTAACGCCCATCTTGTTTTCTTTGCTGTGTTCCTGTACTTCGTGTAAAAAACGGCTGTAACAACAAACAAGAAACGATCAATGTAACGAGGAGCCTGCCATACACTTCTCTACTCTAAATCAACATTATGGATAGGTCACGCAGGGTTTGTACTCTTTTCCATGATTTTTTTCATGACCTTTTCAAGTTTTCCAAGACCTTAGGGTTAGTTGTCACAACCAAAAATTTTCAAAATTTCCCTTGTTTTGGGGTATTTTTTGACCATTAAATGTTCAACAGACAAACCCTGGGGTCCAACAAAATGCGTGCCGTTTGCGCTGTTTAATTATTCCTTTCTATCTTATATTATCCTTGCTTTGTCATCTGCAGTAACTAAACTACCAAACAAAACTTTAATTTTCCATGACTTTCAAGGACCGACAATTAAATTCCACGACTTTCCAGGCCTGGAAAATAAAATTCTTAAATTCCATGACTTTCAAGGTTTTCCATGACCTGTACGAACCCTGTCACGAGAGGAAAAAATGCGACATAACCTTCAAAAAACAAGTCAGAACTTAAAGAAAGTCATAGCGGCATACCAAAGATATCCGAGCAGAATGTAATTAGGCTTAGGAAGTGTTGTTACTTGTTTCTGGATTGCTACAATACCATCCTCTTCATACATTTCATAACCTGGTTATAAAAATAACAGCGGGTGAGTTTTTATTGGTACAACCTTAATTCCAACCTTTTTTTCCAGCCTTTTGGTTAGACTATGAGTAGTAAACCTCATTTTCTCCGGGATAGCAGGCAAAATTCGCGAGAACGCGTGAAAATCGCCTCCCGCAAGGAAAGTGACACGCAGAATGTCCCTCATTTTCTCTTCTTATTCCGCGCATCATCTTCCTCGCCTGAGGGGATTTTTAAGTGCGCGAATGGTTTGCACTAGTACTCAGTAAAGGGTCATTATAGTTTAATTTTTTTATGGAAATAGAGCCGCAGTAAATTGGTGATGCAAGAAAAAAAGGAACAAATAAACTAATCAGTCCGCCACGGGCACCTTATTATGGTGGCAGACAATCTGGTGTTTGAAAGTGGAAGTGATCCTCGCAGTTGACAAAACAACTTAAGCGGTTTAAAAAAAAAAGCCTGAAAAAATTCAGGCTTGACCGGGAATCGAACCCCGACCTTTGCGATGACAGGACGCAATGCTCTATCTATTAAGCTATTCAAGCCAGCTGGAGCAAGGATCATTTCCACTTTAATACCTTTAACGGCTTGGAAACTAAAATTTGATAGCATTTTGTTTTGAATAAGGGTATGGGCATGATTTTCAGTTGAACATGCCTACCGAGCGTAAAAATCGCATCCAGTCTGAGGATTAATGAGAGAGGGAAAATTTTATATATTTAGGCATGACAAAATTCAAGGGAACATTGGTACTTAGAAATAACATCTCATAGGCATGGAAAAAATGGGTTCATGCCCTCGCAGCCCAGCATCATATCCTGAGAATCACATATAATCGCCAAATATATCTTAGGGAGCTTGAAGTTACAGGTTTCATGCCTGACAATAAATGCAGATTATAACAAAAAAAGTCATGTTTGTCACAATGTGTGTCACGGGATCGACTGGCAAAACTGAAGACAGAAGCCTGGATTTATAAATAAAAAGCACAACAAAACAACATTATTCATACATAAAATAGAATACTTAACTTGCAATCAAAGATTAATCCTTTTATTTCAAACCGATACTGACATTTCTGGGTCCACATTTAAATTTGATCGCGGAAAAGCGTCTTAAACAATAAGATAACAAATCTTCTCAGTATAAACTTATCCATGCTTAAGTTTTATCGTGTCGGAATGTTTCCCGGTCAACAGCATTAAAAGACTGGTGAAAATGAAGCTTACCAGGTCGTTCAAGTCAGTACGAGAGCACGACGTTAATACTGCAAAGACGTTCTGATTTGGTGAATTTGGACTGCCTTCTCAGAGAGAGTTTGCTTAGTTTTTCAGTGCGCTCCTTGTCGGCTATGCGAATCTCGCAAACTGTTTTACTCCTTGCTGACGATAGTCCTTTGAGCAACGTCATCTGCGTCATCCGAAGATACCCCGAGCACGCACGAAATCGGCCGAATTTCCGCAGAAGTGTTTTCGCGGATGACGAGGAATCTAGTTTGTTGTAGCGTGGCAGTTGTGGCGTCACGATGTCGTCATGTCTCTTCGCACTTGTTTGTCTTTTTTTTCTGCGGTGCATGGTTGAGATGTTGGTGAATGCTGGACAAGAAATGGATTCTGCGAGAGACTGTAAGTACAAATTTAGTATTAATTTGGTAAAGAAAAAGCCTGAATATCGAACAAATCCCGTGAATTATCCTTTTGGCATTCAGTTTATCTTGCTGTTGAGCATGCCTAAGAACTCCGGCATAAGAAACCAAAGCTAAAAAAAGTCAGTTCTAATTTTATAGCTCGAGTATAATTATTTTTGGCACGTACGGTCATATTTTTCCACTGTACTGGTAAAGTTACTTATTTTTGCTGCATAGTTTGACTGTTGTTTGAAAGACAATCAAACGGATATTACAATCACTTTTGGAGACAAAATAAAATATCCGTAAATTAAATGCCAAAATCAGATTTGGATTTCGCTTTAAAAAAATGAACATGCTGCGCGTGTCAATGCAAAGTTGTAAACAACTCAATATAAGCAGTCTGGGAATGTGCGTTTAGGTCCACAAAACTAATTTTTCTTTTCGACATCTCATCCAAGCAAAGACTTAGGCTTACATTGCTTGTCTACGAGTGTACTACAAAATGCTTTGCTACAGTAAGCCTCTGAGAGGCGATTCTGGTAAATTTATAGGACGCTAAAATGCAAATAATTCCAAGCTTAAACAACCTGGCTGGGTCCGACTTTTGAATTACAAAATGTTCAGGTTTGCCGGCTCTACTTTAAATGAACATGGTTTTTGAAATGATTTTGTAATATTTTAACCCGAAAATTATGATTGGGTTATAAAGCTTTTAAAACGGACGAAAACTAAGCTAATGAACATGTTCAATGTAAAAAACTAAGATTTAGTCGCTTTTTCAACTTTGCTTTGTGGGCCGAAAAATTTACCTTTACGCAAAAACAAAAGCAAATAATGAGGCTTTTATTGGACATATTTTCTGAGAATTTTATCTGATCAATTTAATGTCACTAGCATTGTTTTCGTATAGGAATTTTCCTAATTAAATGAGCTTTTAATTTAATAATTTTGATACTCTATAAACTTCTCATTTGATAGCCTCACTGTTTTATACTGGCCGATTGAGAAACAAATTCGCTCTCGTTAAATCCTATTTTATGACCTATTTATTAGAACTCTAGGTAACATACGAAATGATGTAACCGGACAGGCTTTAACCTTTGGTCCTAATTTATTTTTTCTTCGCAACCCCTAATCAGTTAACGGGCCGTGAAAGAACATCGCCACAAAAAGATGCGAAAAAGTTTTCGCTGAGTTTCCTTTACATATTGCGGCTTTATATGGGTCTACACCCCAATTGCCTGCTTAAAAATGAAACTGTTGTTCAATTAAGTGTCAGTCAAACTCGGTATAATCTTGACTTGCAAATCCAAATGCAAAGGTTTATTTCGCAGTAGAAAAGCTTGTAAACATCATCGAACAGCGCAATGTAAATTGGCTAATGTGAAACCACGTTTCTTTCACTTTATTTACAATGTATTTATCTCAATTGCACACTCTTGTGAAATTAGCCTCAGACAATTAGTTGCGACCTTTAACAGACTTAACAAGCCAGTATGAAAATATGTTAAGAGAAGCTGAGCTCTACATGTTCTATTTCCTTGCATGTGTTAAGATTCCATTTCTTTTTTGTTACAGGTAACTTCCAGACATGACGAGGAGATAATTACTTTTCTAGAGAGCAATCCTTTGATACCGTCAGTTATTACTGACTTACTTTGAGTTAAAAACGAAGAACACAGACACTGGTAATGACAAAAAAACATTAATCCCTAGCAAGCCTACAAAACAAGAAAGAGGAACTCAGACTCCTTATCAAAATGTGAAACAAGATAAAAAGAGCTTTTCTAACGTAGGGAAAATTGCGTTCGAGAGATTTGTAATTGCAACGTTATATTCAAGCACATTGCATTGTCAAACATCATAATTTACTGAATAATGAACAGTGATTTTGGGGCTTAGCTCAGTTTGTAATGAACTTTGAAAGATATTCTATAACCTTGTATTTTTAAAAGCTTTCATGGAACATAGATGTATTTTATTATACAATGAAAATAGTCTCTGTCTCTCTTTTTACTGATTTCAGTCAATTCTATTTTATTCGCAATGTGAAATGGGAATCCTATTAAAGACTCATTAAAAGGGGTGAGGAGTTTTTACAATCCCCCAACAGGTCATCTCCACGATGACGCTGTTTTATTACTTCGGCAGAATCCCTCAGGGTTTTACTTTCTTGTGAAAATTAGAGCTTTTGTTATTTAAACTTCGCTGGGACAACCAAATCTATGAAAGTGAAAGGAATAGCAATGACGTCATCGAGTAACCGTACATCAAAAGATAAGCACTGTGATCTGTTTATTTTTTCCTTTAGCCAGGCTTAAAATATCTGAAGATTCAAGGAATTATAACCTGTGCGTTGAAACATGCCAGAGACCGATTTTGGCATGCCCGGCATTGACCCAGATTATGGCACGCCCAGCATTCCAGAGAATTTAGCATGCCGGGCATGTCAGAAAATTTGGCATGCCCGGCATGCCGGGGATTTTGCTGGGTATGAATTACTTATTACTAGAACCTAGGCTTCTCGCGGCCTGGGTGAGAAGGTCACAGAACCTCAAATTATGCTTACAGGGCAGGCGAAATTCAGTTGCATGCCAATTTCAATGCAAAACCACTCTGGGGCCACCCCCTCTATTACCAGTGAGCAAATCATTGACGATAGGCATGGCAAAAATCCTTGCATGCTAACCAACATTGAAAACGTAGCAGAAATGTCCTCAATTGCTGAGTCATGCCCTAGAGGAGGCTTTAAAATACAGAATTTCCTGACATGGATGAGCAAATTTTCCGTAAACAGCATGTGATCATGCCGGCTAGGACGTATTGCCTCCGTATTGCCCCTTTTTACAGCTAGCTAGGCTCATTTTTAGGTTCCATGGCCTGAAATGACGAAAAATTCATGCCCTAAATGTAAAAAGTCCAAAAACGTCCTCGAAATTTTAGTTTCCAAGCCGTTCTTTCTCCGCAGTTCAAAATATGAATAATTTCATATATTTCAATTCACATCTGGTCTTGTCAGGCGATTATTCACTTCACATCTATCTATATTTGTACAGCTGTTTGTAATACCTTTTCCATTGTTCGTCATTTTAGAAACATTCTTAAATTCATCCAAACTTCGATAAAGGAAATAATATTGTATTGGCGTGATTTATGTACATCCAAAGAACAAGGCATTTGACCGTAACGCCCCCTTAACTGACACATTAAGCCACTTTAGATTTTAGAAAAACCAAACTTATCTACAGCGCCTTAAAATAAGCCTTTTTCCAGAGGTTGCGAGGTTTCTGCTATCGTACGGGCGCCATCACTATCAACATCATCTTTTCAACCCCTGTACTTAATTTGGCTTCGTCCAGCCAGTCTGTGTGTCAGGCATTTAATTAATGGGCCTTATTTCCCTTTCAAACGCCTGCCTGCATACCCTGGGTACCAGAGGTTTTTTCTCGCGTGCGACGGGGAGCTTCGTTTCGTCGGCCGCAGGCCGACACGTGTTCGGCCGAAGGCCGAAGACACGAGCGGCGAAGCAGAGCGCCTTGATTTACCGTGCTAGATGGACCTTGGCCTTGTCTCTAATCTGTCAATCAAAGCGGCGGTCGCGCGGGTCACTTTCAAGACTTGACCGAAACCGGAAACCGGGCATGAAAAGCCTCTGGTACCCAGGGTACTGCCTGCACGGCGCAGCCGGCTACAGTGAGACCAACTAGTTCAGTATGACTTACATCTAGCGGCAGTAAGAAACACTTCAAAGTAGTCGTAAGGAATAAGTGGTTCAGGAAGTTCTCGAAGGTAAGACTTGAGCACTGATGCCACAGAGTGAACCTCAGCTTTATTGGCCCCAAGTTCTGGAATATCTCCTGATAACAAAAACTCAGAGGTTTAGTACAAGATATTGATTGCCTTTATTACACAGTTATTTTTAGTATGAAATAAAAACCAAACCCTAGCCTTCCCTCTACAATTTTAAAGAAGCTCCCCTCTTCAGTAAGAACTCTCACCCCACCTAAAAAATCTCTGAAAAAAATAAGCCCTCAGATTTTCGAAAGATCTATTACAGAAATTATGGTACTCAACTAACAAAGACGAATTTGTTAACTAAGAAATTGTTTGTTAACTAAGAAATTGTTAACTAAGAAGTCTAGCTTGTTAGTACCTCTATTAAAGGCATCTTTTAAGTCTGCCACATTTTTTGCCTGTCCAGGTAATCTAAATAATCCTTCCTCTACTAAACCTAAAAGTAAAACATAACATTATCTTGGTCAAAGAGATACATTGTTCTTGCAAAAAGGTTGAGGACTGTTGCCCCAGTCTCTCATTACAGAAGTGCTGTATAAAAAATTAATGGGCTTTAAACAGGTGACAGTAAGTACTAGGAAAACCAATTGCATTCTCCAGTCTCCACTGGAAATATATTTTATCTAGTGAACAGTGTTATCCACCTTTTGAACAACCAGCACCTGATGATCGGAATATATCATGAAAGAAGTACATTGGATAACATTGTGTGACAAGAAATTCACACAGGGAATTTCTTCACGTCAGTGCCTATTAAAAAATGTATTAATGTGCTCACTGTAAGGTTACTTGAATGTGGCAATTGCATACCGTTAAGGTGGCTGAACACAGTTTTGGCACTTTGTGAGTATATGACATTTGCCAAATCATAGCAAGAGAAAGGTTGCAGCTCACAAGTGAAACTTGCCAAGTGAAAAAAAACTGATGAAAGATTTTTATTGACAGGTAAAATGTGACGTTTTCGTAGTTTCTGTGGCAACATGAACGACTGAATACAACCTTAAAATTTCACTTTTGCTCAGTTTACTTAAAATTCACTCATTAGTTGCACACAGCCTACTATAATAATTATAGTATGATTAATTATTAACAGAAACCCATAAGGGGTTGTTCAACTCCTTATGAGTTTCTGTTATTAATCATTACCATTTGAAATTTATTTGACCAAAGTTTAACAGACTGGTTTTTACATAATCAATAATATAATTGTACTGTAATTATTAAATGTGTCACAAAATTCGTTTGTTCAACTTCCATTTCAAAGTTCTCATTATTTAAAATATGATGAAAGTAAAATTTCTGCCAAATGTCACAAAATTTTAATGAGTAGATTTTGAGAAATCGTCTTCTGTGTTCCATTGCTTTTTTTGCTGCCATGTTTGTTCCTCTAATTTAAAACAAGCGCCGTCAGGCAAGTTACCGCTGACTGCCCGCAAAATTGTGTTCGGCCACCTTAAATGTATGCATTTCATAGTCCATGGTGCGTCATTCGCAATATACAACTTTGTCCCTCCAATCACAAACTAAATTTGATGTGTAGCACTCAAAAATTAATAACTGAGCTAGAGTGTTTACCACAGGGACAATTTAATAAACTTCATATCGTACAGTTTGAAGGCCTAAGAACTTTGCCATCATTCAATGTGGAAACAACAGTTTTCTGTTAATCTCTCCCACTTCCTTTGACAAAATAACATCTTTTTCATTAAGAATTCATAATCACTTCTTTTGTAATCATGCCTTTTTACATAATTAAGAATTTTTTTTGTCCCAATTTCATTTCATTTTTTCCGTCAGAGACTGCAATTCAAAACAGTTTTTACTACGGCTCATCCTGGTTAATGCCCCTCCATTGTAAAATAACATTATATTTGTATATTGAACAATGTAAAGTCCATTGCAGTACATGTATACATGTATGCGAAATGCACAAAAAAGTAGGCAGCTTAATGCATTGAAAAATAAGTTAAAGTATCTAGCAACAAAAACGAAAACTTTTACCATGAGCTCTAATAAAGTCCACACATTTGTGAACAATAAGTGGTACATATCCTCCACCACGTCTTGTTTCAAACTTTACTGTTTCAGCCAGACTTCTACCAAACATTCCACCACCAAACGGCTGCAATAAAAAAAACAACTTTTCTTTACCAGCATTCATGTGTTGAGGTAAAATTCATCAAGTTAAATACATCATCTTACTGCATAAATGATTCTGTTTATGGCCCGTATCCACTCTTCCATTTCCTGTTGAGAAGAAGCAATTAGAACAAAGGTATCATGGCTGCTGGAAACTGGTCGCCCTTCCTTGTCCTTCCCAGCTGAAATAAAACATTTTTAAAAGATCAGTCTGGTTTACGCTGACACTGGCACTTTTTTCCATCATCTCAATCTAACAGTATTTTATGTACATTGTATGAATTACTCACAAATGATTTCAAATTTGAATTTTCCAGGCTCTCCTGGCTCGGGTGGATGTCTAATAACTTCATTTCCTGCCAAAGGAATGGCAGCAATGGGTGTCTTGGGTTCCTGAATTGAAAGAACAGAATTAAGATTTTGCACAAAATAACAGCTACGCAGTTCCAGCCAGACTTCAGTTCATTCAATATTTAATTAGCATACTAGCAGTAGCCTTTAGCTAGGAAGTGCGAACATGTTGATGTCATAACTTGGAGATGAGATTGATGAAAAGCACTTTCATAATTGTGTAGGTGAATTTTAGTTCCAGTGTCAACAAAAGGAATAATCACTTCAGATCATGAAAGCTGGATTGAACAACACAGAAAACAAGACTCATATTTATTTCAACGATCATGATTTTATTCACAGTTGAGGCACAAAATTATTATTAGCCTGCGAATGGTGAGGAGCGATGAAAAAGGCTGTGTATTTGCCTGCAAAGATATATTGAAACAGTTATGCATGACAAAAGTATACATGTATACAGTCATGAATGCACGAAGTCTTATTATTCAACAAAATATTCAATCCATGTTCATTAATAATTCATTGATAATTCATAAAGAAAATACAAAGGAAATTAATGTTCAATGAGTGTTTGGAAATCAGATGAAAAACTGCTCATTTTTGCATCCTTAATTTCTCCATCTAAAATCCTTTTGTTTGAGAAGCAATATAAAGCATTCAACACAGTGTTTCATCACCAGATGAAACACCTCGAAGCTCGTCAAAAATATTCCCCTGGGTGTCATATTTTCAACTCTCTTGTCATTGATTCATCTGGTGATGAAACACTACATCTCATGCTTGATAAATTACTCCAAAAAAATGACCAAAGCCCATTGATATGCAATAGAAAATAATGAAAAAACTTAAGTTACCACTTGAGTTTAAAGCTTATTGAAGCTTTCGGATGACAAGCAACGAAACATGCTTGGAAACATACAAATATATAAAAACCATTCACTGTAGTGAAACCTGAATAAACTTAATTTACATCGATTTCTAGACTTGGCTAGCACTTGTATCTTACCAAAAACTTGTCCTGCACTATTAAAAGCTGAGATCAGGGCCTACTTTCATTTTCCTGGGGAAATAGATTCCAGGTCGGCAAGGCCAATCAAACAGTCTCCCTTGTGTACCTGAATTATGTGTGCTTGCGAATCAAATGTATTATAATGACTGTTGCATCACTTGCAAGTGCATTTACATGGTTACCATGACATCAGACAAACCTTAAACTCAATACCAAAGCCTTTGCGGCCACAAACCATGCAAATTAGTCAGTACAACACGAGCATTCCAAGAATGTGGACAGAATTGGGTAAAATCTCGAGTGCTGCTGACCAAGAGTAGGTGGCACGCTCCTTTCGTCGGCCACAATAAGGAGGGTCCTCAGTAGCTCTAGCGGGATGGGGGATTTGGCGATTTTTGTTGTGATACTCGGGATGTGTGCTAAAAACAGAAGCGGGATCAGGGAAGTGGGAATTTCAATAATGAGCGAGAGTGGGATTTCCTTTTTTTTAATGGGGTTGAGATGTGGGAATCAACGGGAAAAGTAGTGGGATTCAGGAATTCAGTTTTTTTGTGACTGCCTTAAAAGGAAGTTTAAAGGAAGTCACAAATAGGGGTACAAGGACTTTCAACATCATGTTTAATTGGTTGTATCGAGTTATCAAAGCCTTTAAGTTATGTTTTTGCTCTCACAAGCATGTCTTTAATAGAGACTTACCTCTTCCACAAGATATGAGCAGAGCTAGGCGTTTTAGAAATTGTTTTCAGCAGACGCTGATTTTCTACCAGGCTCCAATTTTCCATCATGATTTTTTAAGATTTTGCCCTGCTCTCTTTTTTTCAACATGCTTTTAGATATCACCCTGGGTAGTTCCGATTTTCTCCTTGTAAGCAAAAGGATGATGCCTCGACGTCACAACCACTGGCCAATGCCACAAGCAGGGAACAAGAAAGAATTTTAACGTAGTTCACTATTTTTAAGACTTGACCAAAACTGATAACTGCCCATGAAAAGTCTCTGGCACCCAGGCTAAAAAAAATACCAGCATACACTGATGCATTATTCAAAGTTCGTAAGACACTCTTTAAATGTTGTTTTCAAAGAGTTTGTTGTAAGCAATCTTATCACTTTGCCTTTAATAGAAACTCTGTTTTTGCCCCAGGAGGGAAATACAATGTGTATGTTGTATTTACTGTCAAACTCAGAAAACGGTGAACACCTGACAAATTTCAGGAATGTTGATTGTGTACTGGCCAACCACCATAAAGTTCAGCACACACGAACAAACCTCAAAACCACAAACTAATTACCATTGCTGTTGCGGTTATCACTTGCCTTATTGGCTTATTTCTTACAAAACAATAACATTCCATAAATATTTCTGGTGTTCACAGTTTTGCGAGTTTCACAGTAATTTTTTATCTCAGGTAATTTTTGTTTTTCTTTTGTTTTTGGGTATGGTAATCTATGCTAATGAAGTTGAAACAAAGGAAAAAGAAAAATTACCTAAGATAAAAAATTAACTACAACATGTATACACTGAAAGGTTTTGGTTGGACTTAACTGAGCTATGATGTCTTGGACGTTTTCTCTACAAATCTGTCTCCTTTCAAAACCATCAACCGAGTTATTCAATAATTATTCTTGGCTTGGTACTATTTCATTTGTTGTTTTCTAGCTCCACTTAGAATATGGAAGCAAAAAATTTTTATTTTCAAAATAGAAAAAAACCAAGCAAAACAAACAAAAAAGGTTACAGGCACTAGTGGCAATGTTGAGAAGCTGCCCACTATGTAGACTGTAGTTCAATATTCAACAAAGAAGCTTGTGAAAACATTTTGGCAGGATTGGGATTTGGAATTTCTGCACTTGATTGTCAGACGTCATTTCACGGGAAACCAGTGGTGGCATCGCAAAATGTTGGCTGTTTTCTCAGGCTACATTATTTTGTGGACCCTCTATGAACATTCTACCCATAGTATTCATCAATAGTGTACAATAAAAGTGTTAAGTGATATGACATTGTTATATTTACTATGTACACAACTACCAATACTTCATTAGGATTTAAGTACATGACAAAGTGAGTATATTCAAGCTGATAATATAAAAATTATGATAATCCAAAATATTCAGCCCTCCCTTTTTGCACTGTTGGTTTGTGAGGTAATGATACAAGGAAATAATTGTTTTGTGTTTACTTACATTATTATCTCTGAAGTAATATAGCTGATCCCCTTTAAGTTCAAACCATCTTGATCTCAAGTTTCTGTATCGGCCACCAAGCTTACGAAGCCAACCACAATGTTCCTGTCCAAAACAAAATGATTTCAAGTGTTCTTCAAAGTAGATAATAATATTGTGTTAAAGCATACACTTTTTCCTCTGCATTTTTTTATTCAAGCCTGTGAACATTTGCATTGAAGTTGCTGATAAATATGAGACCTGCAATCCTGGACAAAAGCTCCTTGGGACAGTCATGCCCTATTTGTAATTACCTGTAACTTTAAGAAGGCCTTCTTAAAGCAAAGCTATAGCCGAATCTTTGTTTATACTTTTTGCCTCATTAACATATGCTTATCACTACCGGTATATGATGATGATGCTAATAAAATAAAAACTCTGAATATTGAAAGGCATAACAGTTTCAGTTATACCTGAAAATTTGAGCTCAATACACCAAATGGTTTGAGAGAAATTCTCTTCTAAAAACTTGAAATTTTACAGAGAATGTATAGCTCATTAACTTTTTTGCCACACAGCAAATTCGCAGTTTTTGATGGCTGATATTTCCTTCAATATTGCTTGCAAAGAGCTGAGAATTGAACAAATTGCTCAACTTAATCAGCTCTTTCAACTTTTGCATTTAGTTCATATATACGGCCACGGCTTCTACAAGCTAGGTCATACCCTAATGAGGAAAAATGCAAACGACGACGTCAGCAAAGATTAGCCTGTAAGGAGAGATAAATGCCTTGTAATTCCCCCTCCCCCCACCCTACACAATGTTGACAGCGTGGAAAAATAGAGGGTACACATGACCTATGGCTTGTATGTGGGGTGAGGGAAGCAGATGGCATGTGAGGTCTAAAAAGTACTTTAAATGCACATTTGTCCCAAGTATTTTACAGTGACTGCAGGTGCATTACACAGAAAATTGAAGTTACAATTGAATACATAACAAATGCAGCCTTTTCGACATGTCCTATTATTTTACTAATGATATCATCAAGTACACTTTGCACTTAAAACTCATTTTTGTCTATCCACAAGAATCCATCTCTGTTGGAGTAGTCTGCAGTAGTCAGTAGAACTTTATTTTCATTCGTCCAAAATGGCACTGTGGACTGAACATGATTCATTTTCCAATAAAGCTGTGTCACAATAGACTGACGGTCAAGGTGACTGTCTCACAGCAGTAATCAGCCGCTGGTCTAGTCACCTACAGTGTAGCCATAACATATTCTAGAACTTATATTTTTTCACTTAATTCACAGCAAACCTTAGAAACCCCTAAATTCAACATAACCATTATTAACACATAATATTAAAGAAAATCGTCTAAATAGAAGATGGTTACAGAAGAAGTGCAGATAAAATTTAGTTGACCAGATGCATCGAGAAGTACACTAAAGTAACTGGGGATGTCTATAAGCACCTTCATGCTTCAGGGAGAAAAAACTACAAAAGATTACAGGGATCCTAATAATGTCCTGTCCGGGACCAGAAGATTTTCCAAATGATTTTCCTGCTGGGCAAGTACAGCTGCGAGCTGGGCACTTCCTCTGCAGTCATGCATGATTTGTTTATCATGGAAACATCGTAGGTAAAATCCGCTCTCAGGTTAAATCAGCACTCAGTCTAGTTTGATTCAGAATTTCCTTTGTTTTTTAGCTCTAATTATTCACAGTAGACAAAGGAAACTCTGGTTTAACCATAGAAAGGACTTTAAACCAACCATTATAGCCAGCCGGCTCGAAATATTTAGCGTCATTTGATACCACACATAAAATGGTATGCTAGCAAATAAAACTTACAATCCTCTGCTTGGGTCTTCTGGTTGGTGGTATGGGTTGTTTCTGCATGGTGAATCAAAATAAACTATTCCATAGATTGCAAACTACTCAAGCTTCGCTTTCCGGCTCTTTCCCGGAGAATTGAAATGGTCAGCCATTTTGAAACGCCTCTTCTCGCTAGAGCACTGGGCCGACTTTCCCCCAGTAGAGTCGAGAAAGTGTTTCACAACCTTGGGGCTTGCACTTCGAAAGGTCACTTTCACGCTGGTGTGTATGTTGAATTGAAAATATTTCGCACTTTGTCTTTAATTATATGATTCGCCACCCCCCTTACTTAGCATTTTGGGCTGAGTACAATGTCTACGTGAAGTCGAACCCTCCCCCCGACAAAGAAAAAACCGAGCTCCCTCTCTCCGTTTTTCCTTTGTCAGGGGAGGGTACGGCTATCTCTATCTTAATAAGTCCCAACCTCATTTTTTTAGCCAAAAGCCTTGGGGACGAGGTTGAATAATTCCTTATTTTTTGCTTCGGTTGACAAAAACCTTCCAATATTACTCTTACTGTTGCCATATCGAAATGACAACTATTAACGGGCAAATGAGCAATTTCAGTTTGATGGGCTCCAGGCAATTTTAATTATTCCTCGAATAATAGCCGGAGGCGATTACTTCCTTTTTTCGCATCAGAAGGGGGCGATTAGTTCAAATTTTGCTCACTGGAAGTCGTGCCCTAAATACTTTGTTTTATTAAAAAAAAATTATTACATCAAATGAACTGAACATGGGCTTTTTAAGTGTTCCAAAGTTGGTTCCTAGTGATTAATTTTCAGAACTTGAATCGTCACTGATAAGTTTTGCTGAATCAGATTCCACTTTAACTTGACAGGGAGGGGGGCGATTATTCGAGGCAGGCGATTAATTGAGGTAACGTGTGGCGAGTCACCCCACCTATCATGTAAACGTGATCAAGTTAAAATGAGAGATTATGTGGACAGGCGAGTTACACACCAAAGCGGTTTACCTCACCTACCTGGGGTCCCCCACCTCCATGTAAACAGGCCCTTAATGTCTCACTCAGAGAAGAAATGTACATGTTTTGCTGATTGTGAATTCCAAAAAATAGACTCATGTAATGAAGTTTTTCAAACTTCACTTGTTGATCGGCAATCAGGAAGTACAAAAATTGAACACTCGATCTCGTTTCCATTCATTATACCTTCAAAAATGCAAACATGTAGCTGTTGAAGTCTTTGCCGGACAAGCCATTCGTTTAGAAAAGCTGTTTCTTTACCTTTAAAATGAGCGAGGTTGTCAGACGTAGATAAAGTTGAAATTCCCCACCCCACCCAGCCAGGCAATGGTCAAATTCCCCACTCCCCTGGCACCAGTGATGGAAAATGCCTGGGGGCTCAAATTGATCGGCGCACAACTGTGACCGACTGTGGATGTCGCTTAATTAGTGCTATTGGCTCTTAACCATTTATAGCCTGTTCCAGGCTCCGAGATGGTGGTGGAAAGTCGTTCAGTAATAAGAAATGCAAACAAACGCGCAGGGGCTGGGGAGAGACAAGTCGTGCACGTCTTGTTTTCGCTTTGTTCGTTTTAATATGTTCCCACTATACTATCTGAGAGCCTGGCACAGGCTAAACCATTAAGTAAACCTGAATTTTAGAAACGCACCATATAAGTTCAGCGCAAAACGGTCTGCATCTCACAAGTATTGTACCACGTGTAATTAAAAAACGGCTGAAGCTAGCTATTAAGGCTGTAACTAAATGTGAGAAGGATTTTAGGGGTATATTCTTCCTTGTTTCTGAGACAAATAGTTAGTTCATTGTGGTATAATTTTTCCTTCGGCCGCCGGCCAGAGTCAGATGGCAAGGAACGTTTACTTACCGAAACTTGAACAACATTAAACCAACCGACGTACGGCGTTTCTTTCTGGCGGAAAAACTGAAGATTAGTACAAGTTGTCTTGCAGTGCGAGAATCTTCGCAAGATACAGTCAAAACTTGGTGTAGGGAAATCCATTTGGAAAGCAACCAAAAAAAATCGAAAACAGCGTCACGCCACCGTAAATAGAAAGGAAACTAAAACGTTTAACTAGCGAAGCCGCATAATCCATGGCAACATCCCATATCCCTCCCGGCTTCTGTTTGTTGGTTTCGTAAGTGGTAATATATGCATCTTTGGCTCATCAGTACTACTACTAGACGTCTTTCACAAATTAACAAAATGAAAGTACGAGATTTTCATGAGTTGGACTAAAATAAGACTGTTATATGTAAAACACCGCGACTAAGAACCTGTTAGGCTAAAATTTGCCAGTAAGGCCATTTCTATATACAAGAACCTGTTTAGCCTACAATTTGAAACAGGTTCATATAAAAATGTTCAGTACAAGTTAGGCAAATAAAGTCAACAATCATTCAAGATCCTCTTGAAAAGAATAGAGGTTCTGAGTCCCGGATTTGTTTTAGCGGTTACGGCGGACTTTAGAAAAATTTCACAGCAAACAAAATTTAGCACTTTACGGCGGAATAGCCCGGGAATAAAATTTAGGCATTTACATTCGCTAATGGTCGATGCTCATTAGTCTGCTACAAAGCCGTTTTTAGTGTCGTCACGCAACGCTCCTCCCCTTGTGGGGAGGAGCGTTGCGTGACGACACTAAAAACGGCTGTGTAGCAGACTAGATGCTCATAGGATCGCTTTAAAAAGCAATGTGCACAAACTTTTATTTTAGTTTATTCCTTGATGTCTCTATGTAAGGCCCGCTTCAAACGTGGTGCTACTGCTGTGCCGAACTAAATTTCGATAAATTGATCGAATCAAATTCGCCTTTAGCACGGCAGTAGCGCGACGTTTGAAAATAAGTCGTGCTACTGCTATGTTGCACGACAAGCTTTGCCGTGCCACAGGGCAGTAGCTTGACTTGGTTTCAAACGTCGCGCTACTGTCATATGCCGAACTCAATTCATAAATTATAAAAACATTAGAATACATTTTAAAGTTTTGTTAACCGTTTCTTTATTTTTGCGTTTTGTTTTCAGCAACAGCCGTTCTACTCGACTGAATTAAATAAATAAATAAATAAATAAATAAATTCGACGTCTGAAACCAAGTAGTGCTGCAGTCGAGCTTCAGTCGAGCCAGCTTAGCACGGCAGTAGCACGACGTTTGAGACAGGCCTAACAAGGGCTAATCACCTTCAAACCATCCGAGATCTCACGAAACGTTGTTTTAAAAGATGTAACAGCAAAATTTAAAATTATGGATCCTTTCATTCCGGGGATAAAAGAAAACAACTTATACCCAGAGATGGAGGAATTTACCATCTTCCAACGTTTTGGCTTATCAATTCATTTTCAGTTACAACGAACGCAAAAAAGTTTCTTGTCGGTCTTACACAAACGTGAAGACAAGTCAACAAAAACTGAATTAACTCAAAGGTTATATTTTATTGAGAACAAACATCTGCAGTAACAGTGACAAATACTCAAAGCTCAGGTATTAACTACAGCGAACGCAAATAAATAGTTAGATTAGATATAGTTTGTAAAGGAATTGTGGCCTCGCCTAGGTGGGCCGGCAGGGAGAATAAGATGAACTGAATCCCTTTCACGGTGGCCAAGAGTCCCCTTCAACATTTCCCTAGGCCAGCAGGCTTCAGGAGCCGGCGCCAAGTGAATTTTCCAAACAAGGAAGGCAAGATTACTAAAAAAACTAAGCACAGTTTAAACCGCTTTTCACGGTGGCGTTGAACAGCTTTGGGTTTCTCATAACTTTTCGAGTTATCAACTAATAATAACTGGAGAGTGCTTCTATCCTTAATCGAGTGGGGCTTATAACCCAAACATTTGTAGTGTACTATATTTGTTGTTTAATAAAGTAAAAAGTATAAATATAATGTTTTATATAATAAAAAGGAAAAAAAGAGAAAGGCAATAAATTCGCTTCAGACACCTGCAATAATCATTCTGCAGCGTTCCCTCCTCGTCATTATATTCGTTACGTACATCTCGTCCTCAAAGGCACATGGTGTTTAGTTTGGTATACAAGGGTACATACGTTGTATACAGTAAATTTTAAAAATAACCCAATAAATACTTGAACAATCCAGACTTACATAACTGGACACAAATATCACTCTTCGCAAAAGTTCAGAGGTCATACGTTCCTGGCGACGCTTATGAACATGAACACTAAGGAGTTAAATGTTGTGGAGTATTAAATACAATAAAATAGTTTAGCTGAGAAACATGGTACTTCGTTTAAACTGTAAATAAAGTATAATAAATGATGACCTTTAAGATTGCAAGTGGAAAATCCTCTATATTGTTATTTACACAATTAAAGAGTCCGTATAAATTGCGCACATTACAAGAAGGAGGAGGGAGTTTAATACCTCCACAATACCTCTACTGAAGACGGAAATGTCCAATTTGAACTCTCTAGCAGTACCTCTCAGAAGTCTATTTTCTGGTATAGATAAGATAATTGACTGGTCCAGTAAACAAACGGAATTTTCCTTCAGGTCACGTCGTGAAATTTATGAAAGTTTGTAAACTAATTCACAGCCGCAAGATTAGAAGAGAGCACACAGGGTATCCCAAAAGTTCGTTCCTCTACTTTATAAGTCTGTATTTCAGTATGATTGGATTTGGTAAGCATATCATTTAAACAAAAGTTGTGTCTTCCAATCTTATTCACCAATTTCACACTTGTTGTGCCATCTTTTGACTCGACTATTCGATTTGTGTACTTCCGCGTCAAAGGTGGGCGTGCGTGAGTATATTTTCCAGCCACATATTTTTTGTATTTTATAGCCCAAATTGCGCGAACTCCTTCCTTGTATTTTGTGAATATCACGAAAGATAAACCCCCTCTATGCAAAAACGTTCCGCTACGTGAGAGCATAAGCATGTATACTTCGATTTACTGGCTTATCCGTTGTAATAACTGCTAAAAGAGCTAGGAAAATCCGAATGTTGGGTGGCGAAATGATCATGGAGAAATGAAGGTTTTGAAGGCAAGAAACGAAGGGGAAGACCAAAAGTCCTGAATAAAGCAGCTAAAATAGTTTTAAAGAAGGACAGACGAGGAAGCTCTCACATACTTAGCAAGCCAAGTGCAGAACAGGTTCATGAAAAGCGAATGTTTTAAATTAGAGGCCCCTGAGATGGCAAAAAAAAAAACCCTCTGCTTAGTCTGCCAAGTAACGCTCAGTTCGTCTCAAATTTGTAGAAGTACAAAAGCCTTGCTGTGGAAGTGGACCGGGATGATTATCTTTTTTGGATGAATGCCTAATATATATTTTTTTCAGCTGCCTAAACTAAACAAATGTTGTTTTGGGCTTGAACTGGCTCCTAAACACCAGGTGATTAAATGCTCAAAATGGATCATCTGTCGGTCTACATGCTGTATCCCACTCCATGCTGCAACGGCTACAGAATGTGATAAAAAACAAAAGGGGCATGCCAGTTACTGAAATTCTGAATACATGTACTCGATAGAGAAGTACGCATCTTCTAGAAATCATTCATAAAAAAATAAAGTTTTCATCAAAAGTTATAGTGCAAGAAATTAGAGGAACGAACTTATGGAAAACCCTGTATTCAAAACCTTACTAAGTTTTCATAACCATATGCATGGCTAATATGAATCCAAAGGTTCGGTGTATTCCACCACAAATATGACGGTAAGCAAAACACCAAGTGCTCTCGGCTTTTACGGATGAATTCAAGAATAAATTTTCAAAAAGAACAAAACCCCACACAATCAAACAGTTTTAACAAGACCTACAAAACAGTTCTATGTCATATTGACAAAATATGCAAAATATGCAGGAACTGCTTGCACTTGTGAAATTACAAATACGTGCACTTAGTGTCAGGTTTTTGATACATTGAGAGCCTGGCGATGGTGTGGTTATATATCTGACGCAAGTATAGAATAAAATATACTAAGT
Source organism: Porites lutea (assembly GCF_958299795.1). Taxonomy (NCBI): domain Eukaryota; kingdom Metazoa; phylum Cnidaria; class Anthozoa; order Scleractinia; family Poritidae; genus Porites; species Porites lutea. The sequence continues at coordinate 11,486,257 of NC_133209.1, forward strand.
ATAGGAATCCTTGAACACTTTTTAAAAAAGTTCTCATAGTGGGTACCACATTGAGCTTATACTCAGACCTGGCCCGGGTTGTTCAAACGTTGGATAGCGCTATCCCCGGGATAAATCACTATCCATCAAATAATTAATGGAGAAACCAATTGCGCGCTATCCAGTGGATAGTGATTTATCCATGCGGATAGCGTTATCCATCTTTTGAACAACTAGGGCCTGGCCAATACCAGCCTATAAAGTTAGTTATATTATTTGCTAAAAAGAAACTAATTATTTGAGGTTTGCATTTGCGCAGTAACGAGACCGTAATAAATTCCCTTGAGAGCCAACAGCTCCTGGTGGGTGCCTTTTTCTACCACACGCCCTTGATGAATGACCGCTATGATGTCAGCATTCTGTACGGTAGACAACCGATGAGCGATAATGATGGCTGTACGACCTTCACTTGCACGGTCCAGTGCCGCCTGGACAACCTGTTTTGAGAAGCAAAAACCCAGTTTAATATCATTAGCCCAATAGGGTGTTTATATTAGGCCATCCCAATTAAATGTTTCGTTTCCCACCGCCCGACCGACCCATTTTTTCGAAAAGAAAAAAAAAAAATCCAGATTCACGAGTGAAAGAAGCAAGTACTTTTATTTCAGGCTCACGATTTTGTTTTATTAACCACAATTAGTATGTTGTGATGTCCTTGTCTTTAATTAACATCGATACTACGTTTTTTAGAAGCTGTCTAGACATTTGATAGTTGAAAAGACCACGTTTTCGAGTCGACTTTGTAACCAGGCTTTTTAACTTAGCAGCTTGGTCTTCTCTGGAAGCCACACCCCTTCAAGTGTTCATTCTTTTCTCTTTTTTTGCCCGACCGCAAAATAGTTTAGTTGAGTGAAAGTCTAGGATTATAATATGGCTTGTGGTTCAAACAGTACGGAAACTGATTAATGATCATTAAACTTGGCTACGTCCACACGAATGAAAGCGCATACTTATTTACACGAATCGGCGCCGAAACCGCACCGTTTTGAAACCGCACTCCAGAGCGCGGGTTTATGGCCCCGTACACACGAGTACGGATAAAAATATGCGGTTTCCAAAATGCCCAGATTCGTGTGGACATGGCCTTAATTGATCGATCACGTTGAGGACTAAATTATATTTTAAATAAGACACTATCTGTTAACTTTCGTTTTGCGTAAACGGATCTATTTGTAGTAAAACAGGCAATCGCTAGGGCGTGGTATTGAAGCTAACCGTGGAGGTATTCCCCCCTCCTCCCCACCCCACTCAGCCTGCAATTGAACCCTGTATGAAGTTCACTACGAAGAAGGCAAATTCAGGGAATAAAGGCATGAAGAGCAAAGGCTGAGGTGACAAAAAAAGCCATCGCAAACACTAGGCCCCTATGCTCACTTTTCCTAATTATTTGTTCCTTCCTCAAAGGACGCTTTTTTCTTTGCTTCTCTTGGCCTGTGGTCAACTCGAGGAAATGGCTCGTGTTCCCATCTCTTACCTTTTCACTTTCAGTATCCAAAGCCGAGGTAGCCTCATCAAGGAGCAAGATTTGTGGATTACGGACCAGAGCTCTAGCAATGGCTATTCTCTGTTTCTGTCCTCCGGAAATCAAAGTACCCTTGTCACCCACTAGAGTATCGTAGCCCTACAAAAGAAGACAAACACAACTTGAAATATTTGTTTTGTATAGAACGACCTTTTCAGCTTTCCGTGGTTCAGTATTAACCTCATGACGCTTGACAAAGTCGAGAAAATCTCTAAACTGGTTCAAATTCTTTATTAACTTATTGTAACCAGGTAACCGGCTTTGCGATTTTATATTGTTTGTTTTTGGGCCGTTATTTCAAGCCTTGTAGTTGTATGGATAAAAAAGGACCTTCCAACGCGGCAGGGTTCTAGAACTTTCCATCCAATAATATTGCAAAAGTTGGTAATCCAGTGGTAGAATCTAAATATCTGGCTGCCGTATGTAGCATTCCAGCGGTCCAAAAAATCGCGAAGAGATTTGTCACAAATTTCTTCGTATTCTTAATCCCGAATTTTCTTAAAAATATAATACAACATAGTTTTACAATAATAAAACAATACAACACAACATAGTTTTATAATAGTAAAACAAGTTAGCCAAATAACAGAAATAATCCCGAATACGATCAGTGGAATGCACTCTTATTTAGCGAAACTCTTCAAATTTTAATAAACGTTATCAATTTACCTGAGGAAGAGAGTTAATAAAGCTGTGTATGTTAGCCGCTTTGGCTGCCTCTTCTATTTCACCTTTTCCTATTTCACGTGAGTTATCACCATATGCGATATTTTCAGCGATGCTACAGCCGAACAAAATAGGCTCCTGTGACACGATGCCCATGTGAGAACGCAGCCACTGAATGTTCAATGTTCGAACATTATTACCATCGATCGCCTGCAAATAGATAATTAGAAATTTATTGACGTTTTCAATTATATCTATCATTTTTTTTTTACTTAAATAAGGACTCATAATTATAATGTCTTATATCATCAACTCACCACTTCGCCATCCTCGGCATCGTAAAACCTCTCCAAGAGAGAAACAACTGTACTTTTACCACAGCCGCTTGAACCAACAAGAGCAAGCTTCTGTCCTCTCTGAACAGACAGCGTTAATCCTCGTAACACCTTGACATCTTGTCGGGTTGGATAGCGGAAACGCACGCTTCGTAATTGAATTGTGCCATTCAAGGAGTCCTGCAAATAGAAAGGGAAAAAGATAGTGTCAGACTTCTGTTGGCTAACCACAACTAAGCTTCACAACCAAAATCAACCAAAGGCTAACGCCTAGCTCTAACAACTTTCTGCACCATTAATTAAATGACTGTAGAACTGTAAACAGCTGCAATAGTTCCACATCTCTGCTCTACTCGAAAATGTAGCTTTTAGAATTGGTACTTTAAGACCCGCAGAAAATGAAGTAAAAAAAAAAACGTTTACACTGAACGACAGATCAATCACTTTCGCAGAAAGATTACCGAAGAATAAAAATACACTCCCCGTTTGTTCTTAAAGAGTCTGGCTGATTGAAAACATGTTAAAGAGCACCTCAGCCGTGCTTCGGTAATCATAATCTCGTAACGTTGTAGCACCATTGTACCAGAATCAGTTACAGTACCAACATCAGTATCAACGTTGTGTCAGCGTCAGTATCTTTGTTTATAGCTTTCTTACCGGTCTCAAGCCATCTTCAGACGAGCTGTCAATGAGGGTCTTACGCTCGAAGATTTTGAAGAGACGAGCCGCCGCCACCTTGGCCTTCTCATAATCAGGCGACAGAGCGCTAATCTGACCCAACACAAAACCCATCATCACGATAGACAACACCACTCTACAAAAGACAATACAACAAACCATTTCATACTTTGCACAACAGTGAAACCCTAAGCTTCTGTGCTCTAGTTCACGAAGAGCAGTTCCAAGTGATACTCAATAAATATTTTAGGATATTCTTAGTTCACAGATGATCAAAATTCAAATTTCCACTGACTGGATTAAGCAGCTAATGGAATCAGTGAGAGCACTCCCAACGAAATGAAAACATAATGGATTCAAATCTCGCGGAAAAAACTTTTACATATAGATAAAACAAAGCTAGGGCTTCCGTTCAGAAACAACCGTCGTAATTAATAACGTTCTTTTGTTCTTCTGCCAAACATTCCCTCCTCAACAAGTAAAAACTGCACGAAAAACTTCTATCCTCTACTAAACGAACCATTTGGTTACAAGCATTAGTATTTCGGCATACCCTGGGTAACAGGTTCCTATCACAAAGTGAAAGTGGCGAGATAACGAAGCCCATCACGCCGACCCTTGGTAATAGAGACCTTTAGATTCGAGGACGAGAACGACTACGAGTACGAGATTTGATTTAAAGTTTTTTCGCGTATTGTCAAAAAATAGACACCTCGGAGTTCTTCATTGTACTTTTTTTCTCCAGAAAAGTTAGCACTGTTATCGTTATTAAGGGAGGTTGAGCCCTCCTCCCCCCCCGCCCCCTCGATTGCAAAATGCTGAAACTTCTAACATTTGATAACTTGTTCACGCCACTACGACATTCTTGCTAAAACTAGTAGTAGGGAACTTAAGAGGGAAACGTTAGGGAGCTTTAGCAACGACGACGGCGACGGCAACCAGGACGTCAAAAAAACAATAGGTTTATTACGCAAAACAACAACTTTGCACGTGCATCACGCTTTTTTGTACATTTCTTCACCGTCCTTGCACGACTACGACGTGAAAGTGCCTAATTGCAAGTTTTATGGAGGACGTAAACAAGCGACGACGAATCTCTTCTCTAAACTTGAGCGCGGTCCTCAAGAAATCAACTCCAGGGAAATTCGCCTACACTTGCCATTTTCAGCAAATTGGAATAAACGCGACAAAGATTAAAAAAAAGGGGAATTCATTTTAAAACTGACGTTTTCGCTGCCGTTGCCGTCGTCGATGCTAAAGCTCCCTGTTTTCGGGGCGACGGCAACTTCAACCGGATGTGACGTCATGATTTATGCGATATCGCGCATGCTCTTGCTCACCACATTGCCGTCGTGCTCCCGTCGGCGACGTGAAACTGGTCTGTTTGGCGTTGTGGCGAGAACGTGAGTATTTAACTTTCATTTCAATTAGGTTTGTTGCGTTTAGCGACCAGAATTTTGCAGATTATCGTCCTTAAATTGTCCTTGTTTTCTTCGAGTCACATTTCAAGTGAGCTTTACACGGACAAAATTGTCCTACGAGCCAAATGAAAGTATCCAGACAAAAAGTATGAACTCCAATATTTTAATTTTGTGTTTTTAGCTCACTGTTTTCGTTAGAGTATCGTATGAATGAAACGTATTGAAAATTGTTTAGAATAGTAGGTAATACCACGTACTACCGTGAGAATACTGAAATAAAGTTGTTGTTGTTGTTGTTATTGTTGTTGCATGCAAGCAAATAGGCATTAATTCCCTTAATTCTTTATGTGAAGCCATATTTTCCTCTTCGGTAGTCTTCCAAGGCGCCGTCCTCCTGAGTTCACTGCGATCTTAATGTTCGAATTTGGGGGGAAGCGACGGCTGCCTATGTTCCAGGCTTGCTCTGCCAGTCCGGTCGCGGTCGCCCCGAAAACGTCTCTATCTTAAGTTCCCTACTAGATTGACGACGGCTACCACGTTTTCCCGCCAAAATGACGCTGCCTCACGCGCGAGTACTACCTGTTATTGATAACATCTCGTACTCGTAGTCGTTCTCGTCTTAGAATCTAAAGGTTTCTAATACCGACCCTTTAAGGCGTTAAGGGTTAAGGCGTAGTGTCTATCATCGTTACCAGATGTGGATTCTAAAGAAACCATGGCGGTTCACTTGAGACTGGGTTGGTGTTGTGCCGATTTGCACTTTTGGACTGTTTTTAGGAACACATTTTTGACAAGCCCCGTAAAAGCCAATAAAAACGGGAAGGAGCTAGATCACACCGATCTAAACCAGACTCAGTGACCGGCGGTTGTAGTGAAAACAAGGTTTTGGTGGAGGTAATCATTCTCGCAGGCTCACACTTTGGTTTAAGTCGATGTTATCAAGTGCTTTCCATAAAAACGCGATCAAGTCACTCTTAAACAAAAAGCGAAAAAGTAATTGATATTTTCTACAGGTTAATTAAATGAAGAAGTTATCATCATTATGCTAACAAAATTACATGTACATTTATCGTCATTGTCAATATTACATTTACTCCCCCCCCCCCCCCACCCCGAAAAAAAAAAGAAAAAAAATGGAGGGTTTGCTAGCGTTGCCAGTGCGATACTCTGAATAAAGGCGATGTAAACAGGTTACTATAGCAACGACATAACCACCCTCTATTACGATATCACGATAAGTTGGAAAATAAGGAAGAGTTAATGGCTTTAGCTTATTAACTGATAAATGAACTTTTTTTGTAAACCACTATTATGATAAGAGGCGACCAGGAATGGTACATTTTCCTCGCTGGAAAGCGTTGAAAACTTCTGTCAGCCACATTATCCAACCCCCAATCTTCTAACCTACGAGTAACTCTTACTTCATAACTTGCTCCATGTCGATCTCGCGTTGCTGAACAAGTTTTCCACCATACCAAAATGCCACCGCATTAGCGATGAACATGAACGCTTCTGATAAGCCAAACGAGGCTCCCTGGAGGTGGGCACGTTTCAAAGCCTGTCTGTGAATCAACAAATTAAACTAATTAATGCCATTTCGCACTTCACTTGCAGGTCAATTTATAAAATATGTGGGAAAAATGTCAAGACTACAAATAAAGAAATGTTTACTTACTTATAAGGACCCACTAAAGCGCCCGCATATTTCTCATAGAAAGTGTTTTCTCTGCTTAGGGAAGCCACAGTTCGGATATTTTCAATGGTTTCAACTGCCGTCTGTAAATAATAAAGAACATAAAATAATTACTGCAGTGCCTACAGTAACTATAAGCTAGATAAAAAAAAACCGCTCGTCAACAATTTACAAGAACAAAATATTTCATCAACTAGAAAACAAAAACATCATTTTTACATCTTAGTCAATACTAACATCAATATCTAGATTTCAACTCTTTCGTTTTCCATTGTATTTAGCTACTTTTATCTATCTTGTTTACTATGTAACTAAACAGGATTTTTACAAGGATTTTTTTCAACCTTTCCTCTTGGCACCCTGAGACTCCTGGTAGAGGATTTAAGAGTTAATTAAACATCTTACCCTTTAGCGTTCATAAGTTTGGCCAAGTCTTCTAAACACTACAAAGGATACTATGAAAAAACCATCCTGCACGAGAAAACGCTACATGTCACCCTGCGCGCGAGGAGTGAGGAAGGTTGCCGCAGCCCAAACTTCTGGACTAGCAAATCTTGTTCTCTCTTGTCAAACTGGTTTTTTCGAGTGCCAGCATCCGTTTATTGATAAACCGATGGTCATAATCGAGCCCGCTGTCGCAGGCACACGGCTAATAGACCTGGGTTCGAAACTATATCCAAGCAACATGCCGCGCGTGCTCAACATATATCTTACTCAAAGTCTTTCTCGAGTACGCTTGAGTACGCCAAATTCGAGCAAGCGAAAGAAAGGCTGCACATGTATGTTCAATTGATACTTTGTTGTTGGCATTTGTAAAATATTATACCTAAATAAAAAAAAAACTGAATAAATAAATTATTAAACACAACTCCTCGCCTTGCCAGACTGGATAAGTTCATCTTCGCTATCATCAGAAACCGACGATCCCGCAAAGACCTTCATCTGAATAGTACTTGCAACGACCAAAATAGGAATAAAGGCCAGAATTACGAGTGTCAACTTCCAGCTATTATAAAATGCATAAACAGTACAGGCAACAAATGTGCTGATGGACATTGCCACACTACCAAGACGGCTACCGGCAGCCTAAAAACAAAAAATAAATAAATAAATAATATTAATACAATACGCTGTATTGTAATTGTTTGACATCGTAAGTGTTTGTTTGTATCTTAAACGAACAGTTCTATTAAGTAGAAAGGCGAGAATACATCAGGCTTTAAAGCAAATGGAATTGAAAAAAAAAAGAAAGAAAGAAAAAAGAGGAGAAAAGCGAGCACGCGTTGCCGATCATAGCGAATGATCACAGGACAAGCATAGTATCATAGGGGAGAGAACCCGTATAGACTAAGGGGAAGGAGGAGCGCGTGGATGCTCTGAGGAGGGGAGTTCAAGGAAACTAACGTTTGCAAAATAATAATCGGCTTCACGCATGACATTACGCTTCAAGTTTCATTTTAGAACTGCGTGGAAAGGAGTGACCTGACATGACTCAACGTTAAGGCCTTGTAACGCACATCATGCTATTTAAGCTCATCTCCATTACAGCTTAAATAGAAGCTTTATGCAACTCAAAAGGAAAATAAAAAATGAAACTGATCAGTTACCCACCCCTTGCACAGCGGAGGCGTGTGTTGCTAATGCTGTAGTTAGTGCTCCTGTGCTGTGTAGTGGATCATCATAATATGACATATCCTATTGAAATCAAAAGAAGAGAACGACAACAATGCTGATAACTATCACTGGTCAGGGGACCACTGTCATATTATTAATTTAAATCAAGTGATTTCAGGAAAAACAATCCCTGCAGCGTGCAAAGAAAGTAGTGTCCGATAGCCCGGGGCTAGTGAATTTTGCTATCGGGCTAGTGAATTCTGTTTTTAACTTTGAGGAATTCGAACAACAGAAGAACTGCGAAATCAATTCGGCTCGTCAAAAAGCTTTTGGGGCTAGTTGAAATGACGTCTGGGCTAGTAAATGCTAGCTTCGGCTTGCCCGAATGGAAAGCTGTGAAAATGATTTTCTTCGCACCCTGCCCTGTCACAAAAATTTAAATTATAACCAGTGAAATAACTTTGACTGATGATCACGATGATTTAGAAGCTGATGGCCAAGACTCTAAGCGCTTAGAACTGAAAAGTATAAGCGCTATATAAATATTTTATTATTATTATTATTAAATGCCAACTAGGGGTGCTTGCTATTTTCACGAACCAACCGCATAGAAATCATGTATATCAAACATAAAACTACAAAATTTGACGTGGTGGAAGTACGACCCGCAGCCCATATTTCCTGAAGCTTCCCAAACAGAATGGCGCGAACCATTTGATTTTCCAACCAGGATTTTCAACTGATTATTCGGACTGCAGGCTGTGTCTTTTCAGAAAAAGTGATTGCCTTCCTAACAATTTCAAAAACGTTTTTGTAAGAGCAGTGACTCGTTTACATTGTTTATATCCAGTAATTTTGTACTGCGCACCTTCTACTGTTTCTTAAAAGTGACTCTACAGTACCTAAGTTATACTGACCTGTCTTAACATGGCTTCAAATGCCTTCTGCCTCAGCCGCAAAGTTAAAAGTTCACCGGACTTGGCAAACATTGCGCTCTAAAGAAACCGGAATGAAAGTTTTGGTCAATAAAAATACCGTGTCTAGCTTGACAAGTTTTAAGATAAAAATCAGAATGGTTATCTTTGCCACGCTTTGAGTTTTAAGGATCCCACTAGGCTCATAACTGCAATAACCAGATACTGACCGGGAAAGACCGAACAAGACTCATGGCTAGAGTAGCTACACTCCAAAAAGTGTTATGGTTTACTAAGGCCTGTTAAGGACCATCCAGACGGGTTTACCTTCGGACAGTTGGTAACACTGGAAAACATTATACGGCGATATTTCCTGATGCGTTTTAACACGCGATCATTTAGAACAACATGACAAAAGTATCATACTCAACTTCACCAACCGTCTTGATCTGCCTTTAATGTTAAACTATAATTGCTTTGTGCTATATTTGGATAATTTCATTATTCGAGTACAAAGCGGTGGCCACTTCTATAAATAATAAACTAGTAACTATCAAGAGCACATACATTGCACGAAATAATACTTTTACGATAATTATATGTAATTTAAAAAGAAAACATCATTACCTGGATAAACTGGGCCACAAAGCTAGCGATAGCGATAACGAGAAACATGAGCGCCCAAAATTCAGATTCTGTTTTCATTTCAGATTTGCTGGACAGCGTAAAGACCTGAAATCAAAACAAACAAGTTGAAAATTTAGCCTTCTTGCCCTTGCCATGTAATGATCTATCCAGATCATTGGAACATCATTCGATCTTTTTCTTCTCAATACCTGGTAAGCTTTGCAAATAGCTGTCTTTTTAATTCAAACAGAAAACAACATTAAGGGATTTGCTTGATCTGACTCTAAAAATTAGGCAAAGATACATGCAAGATATCGATTTACTATAGCTTAAATTTAGTTTGCACGAGAATCTGTAAAATGTAATTTCTAAGTTGCTATTATAATTACACACTGTGCTTTACTTACACTGAGAATTTCTGAAAGAACAAGAGCAAACGCAAATGGAAAGAGTCCATTGGCCATGCCAGCAAGACTTCCAAACAACAAGTATGGCCACTCAGGAGTGTTCAACTTAATGATGCGCATCACTGGGGCAGGTTGCACTTCTTCTTCTATAATCTTCTCCTTGCCATCTTTGTCTTTCTTGCTCTAAGTAATACAATAAAAACTTACGCTTATACTACCTCATGTCCAATCTGATAACTAGAAATCTAATCTGTTATAAAATAGTCAGTGTAATTGTAGCCATTCCAGAATACTCCAGAATAATTTAGAGAGTAGGTCTAGAAGATGAACGTGATGATCTCGCTAAACTCAAATGCTTGCAAGTTCCAACTAGTTGATCATTGTGTATTTTATCAGAAGCATAGGGTAATATGCTTCTGAATTTACCCAATAGTTCACTTGTACCAGCCATTTTTCTGGAACACTTGAGTTTTCTTTTCTCCAAAATCAACACTTAAGATAGTACTAAGTTTTATAGAGGCTGAATATAGCAGCTAACCTTGCCGGCAGATTTGGATCTGTCCATAGCAGAGCTGGGTCTTCTCTTAGCTGACAGTCTGCGTGAAGCTCTAACAGATAGTTTTCTTTCAAACTCAGTCCCTTCATGTTCACTATCACTAGACATGCTTGACATGCTACGCATAAAATTTGCAGCAGCTGTTGACTCTGAAAAACAAATCAGGCTTGCATATTAAGTGACAGTCCCTGTTCAGATTAAGAAAATAAAACGAGTGAAACCGTAACACTCAGATTATTATTATTTCCACTAAAGTTGTCAAAGTTAACAATAAAAATTAAAGGCTGCACTTGCTTCCTATTTTGCGATTTTTTATTCTATTCTGTTTTTACAAAAGCAATAGAAAACTTTCTTGTGGTGTTTGTTAGCCTGATGTAAACACTCCAGTCAAGGGGTTGGAGAATTCTTGACGAATTCTCCAATAATTAAATTCAACTATATAATTAGGTAGGTAACCTAGCCAGTTCCTAAATGTCCAACCAGCAGACAAAGATTATAAGCTTCAAATGCTGAAGCATATTGGATTGTGTCAAAAGGCAAGGCATTCATCCTAAAGTGATTTTGTGGAAACGTGTAATGAAGCAAGGATATAATCTCAACAGACTTGTACATGTATGTTTATCTGGCTTATGGGAGACGAGTATAAACAATTTAAAACCTTTTGCTTCAACATCTTTTCCTTCATTGTCATCATCATCGTCATCACCCTCGTTCCCTTCCTCTTCAAAAGTCTATGGAAAAGAACACAATAAAGTAACGTGATCTTTCACAACAAATAAAGGGGCACTACATGAAAATCAATTAATGCGACATCCTTTTAAAGTGTGTCTAATTATTACTGAGACATGCCGCAATAGATATACCTGTAGTGTGACTAACTGATGATAAACTCCATCTGTTTGCATGAGTTCATCGTGGCTGCCTTGCTCAACTACCTCACCCTCCTGAATAGCTGCAATGACATCAGCATTTTGAACTGTTGACAAACGATGAGCAATCACAATGGTTGTTCGACCCTGACGAGCCTGAAATGAAAGTTCAGAGAAACAGATCAAAAATCATTGGCCTTCTATTAAGTTAAAAATAAACATTTTGCAATAAGTCTTCGCAAAATCATGCACAACAACAAACTTCACAGCAATTGCATCACCCAGGCAAGCCAATGTAAATGGCAAAATGCAATGTGGAATTGCAAGAACTCTGAAAAAACTGTAAGAACTCACTTGGTCCAAAGCAGCCTGTACAATGGATTCACTTTCACTGTCTAAAGCTGAAGTGGCCTCATCAAGTAACAGTATTCTGGGATCTTTAACAAGAGCTCTTGCAATGGCTATGCGCTGTTTCTGTCCCCCACTTAACTGGGTCCCACGCTCACCAACAAGTGTTTCATAGCCCTGGCATTTATAAAAATTAATAAAATAATGTCAGAAAGAAAAGTTCATATGAAAGTGAAAGTGTTCCTCATGTAATATATCAAGCATGAGACGCAGTTTTTCATCACCAGATGAAACACTGCGAAGAGAGTTGAAAATACGATGGGCAGCAGAGTATTTTTGATGAACTTTGAGATGTTTCATCTGGTGATGAACACTGTGTCAAATGCTTGATATTACTTCTCAAACAAAAATATTTTAGAGGGAGAAATCAAGGCTGCAAAAATGAGCAGTTTTTCATCTGATTTCCAAACACTCACTGAACATTAATTTCCTCTGTATTTTCTTTATGAATTATTAATGAGTTTGAGAAAGATAATGAACAACATACTCTGAAGTAGTGGAAAAAGAAAGTGGCAGGCATTATATTTCTCTAAATCAGCTGACTTTTGTTTTGTTTTTGTTTTACAAACTGCAAACAGTGAAATGGAGCGATTTTCAAATGACCTTGAAAAATGGTTTTGGTAACTGTTCGTCAGTTTTTTGTTGTTGTTGTTGTTTTATTGGCGAATGGATGAAAAGATCAAAACATGGCCTCTTCAATTTCCCACCAAAGAAAACCCTAATATGGAGGAGGCATTCTTCCATTGGCCAATCGTGTTGCAGCATGATGTCATAGCGAAGTATCCATTGATTTCTAGAAAGTTCTCGGGACATGAAGTTTTTTCACCCTAGTGTTCAATTAACCAACCAAAAGCCATGCACGTTTGTATCTATTTGATAAACCAATCAAATTGCTCTCATTCCGTTCATTTCTTGTTTCTGTTTTGTTGGTGCGTTTTCATTTCAAAGTCATATGAAAATCGCTCTAATATAACTAAGAAGTACACTGTAAGATCAAGGATAACAGAGTACATGTACTATCCTTAATAATTACACATCTATTAGATGATAATAAGGACTTCAATTCAACCAAAAGTTATCACCTGACTCATCTCAACAGCATAACACATTATGCATAACATAATCAATATTTCGCATCTTTTCTTCATATTGTAAAAACAACTAACCAACTAACCTGTGGGAGTCTGGAAATAAAATCATGAGCATTAGCCATCTTTGTTGCGTTTATAATTTCTTCCTGTGACACACCCTCCTTGCCATAACGAATATTTTCTGCTATTGTAGTGTCAAAAAGAACGGGCTCTTGACTCACAACACCAATGTGTTCACGCAGCCACTTCAAGTTCAAACTGCGAATGTCATGGCCATCAACAACCACCTTAATCAACAGAAAAACCATCTTAGTACAGAGACTAGACTTATGAAATTCATATATAATTGTTGCAGTTCAGTTTTATCCTGGGTTAAAATTTTATTTTCCTTTGTTCCCAACTCACTATCATACATTAGCATACTCAAAAACAAAGCAAAATAGAATTAAACCAAGAATAACATTGAACCACAACATAAAATACATATTGACATTTCAAGTTTTTTAGGCACATACATGTAGTTCTGAAAAAAATGTTAAATGTAACAACTAAAATTAATTCATAATACTATGAAACCTATGAACTTCTTAATTCTGAGAACTGTCGAATTTATTGTTTGGCCAATAATCATATCTAAAATTTCAGAGAAAAGGTAAGAGATACTTCCTCAAAGAAGAATATACATGTAATTAATTAAAGCGGGACGGTGCCGCTTAAAGGTTTTGAAACTGTCTTTTTTGTCAGCAATGAAAAGTTCGGTTTTATCAAAGAACTTGATAAAGAATTAACAAAAGTAAATATTAATGTTTATTGTTCACCATTAAAAATATAGAAAAGCTGATGTTTCAAGTGGTAGCCAGACCATTATCGGAGAGAATAGGCAGACATATGGACATAAAAGATCCTCACAAGACTAGTACGCGGTCAGGTGGTGGAGACACTTTAAAAGGAAAACTGTAAATGCCTCAAAAAATAAACTTTTTTCCTATACTGAAAAAATTGCTTGTGACATAATCTTCCTATGCTAGAAAGTGAGGGAGGGGTACTCATGGCATTATGACCACACCATTTGGGCCTCGTTTGGCTGTGTATATAGGGTATCATGATTTTGGGGCCAATTATGCAAAATCACACCGTGACAAAATATCAGAATAGCCCTGTCATGGCTGCTTATTTTTCAAGGAAATACATGATATAACCTTAATTATAATATGATGGCTACTAGTGAGGGTTAACATATAGACATTCAGTGTTCCAGCCACAAAATTCTGCTTGAGGGCCAAAGTGGCCACTACAAACCAATTTGTGGGGGCTAGATATTTCGAGAAAGGGCCAGTATCTCTCTAACATGCAAAAGAGAAGAAACAGTTGGAAAGTTAAAGAAATGAAAATAGCAGTTTATTTGAAGCTGACATGAAGCATCCCTTTTTATACACAATAGAGGAAATTATCTACGGTAATAAGGCAAACAGTCCAATCAGAATATACGCAATAAAAATAGCAAGTAGTTTTTTTCATCTCATTTTCCACTTCACCATCAAGAACTGTATCCATTCGCATCTTCTGAACTGCTTCACCTCCATCCACTTTTTCGTGACTTATTAAGAACAAACTTTTGATAGACCTCAAAGATGTGTTTGTCAGGTTCATCCTTTTTCGAGACGCCATGACCCATGAGCTTCTGCGATATTACAAAAGCCAAGTCCAGGCTCAGTGGTCTCCAGACCACTCACAGAAAATCAGGTAAATTCAAGAAGATTCGTCGATTGATTTTCATGTTCATTGTTTTGTACAAAGGTATGGAGTCGTTGTTCTTTAGATTAAAAATTCTGTTTAATTGGAAAATTATTGTAGTTGAAGTAACAGAGACCATTTTAAGCCCAGGCAATTAAAAAGGGAAAGGGCCATAATGGCCCTTGAATGCTTTTGGTGGGGGGCTACCCTCGATCTTTTGCCGGATTCACGCAATGGCGCACTCTGGCTGGAACTCTGGACATTACATGTAACGATTAATTACCTTGCCACCACTAGGATCATAAAATCTCTGTAACAGCTTGACAACTGTACTCTTGCCACAGCCACTTTCACCAACTAATGCAACTGTCTGTCCACTATACACAGTCAGCGTCAAACCATTCAAAATCTAATAAAAAAACACATTTTATTCAAACTTTCACTCATGCCAACAATCTGAGGATGCAATTTATGTTGGTAACAAAAAATCACTGGTGTTCATTTTTTAAATTCTATGAAATGAATGCATTTGACATTAACGCTGTTAAGATCTTTATATTTTTTATTTTGTTTTCCTAAATAAATTAATCCTCAAGGATCATTCACAAAATAGCTTTCACTATGATGAGATTATTTTCCTTTTTACAACAGTTATCATTTTACACTGCGCCGTTAACCTTAAGCAACTCTGGTATCATTAAATAATTAATTTTAAGTACCTTTATGTCTGGTCGTGATGGATAGTAGAACTCAAGGTCTTGGAATGTAATATCTCCTTTGAAAGAATTCTGGTCAAGGACAGTACCCTCAGTAGAACTGGAGTCTATTGGAGGTTCCTATTAAATATAAGTATTACAAAAATAAAAATATATATACGTGTTACATATATAACATGGCAAGCTAGAAAGTCTGCCTAAAACATTTTATTACTTGCCACCCCACCTCTGATCTCCCATCCCATGAACCTTGCTTAAAATTATCTTCTCCACACTCCAACAGAAAGTAACTGCAGGAATTTCAGCTGAAGGGAGAAGATTTGACTGCTCTTTAATCAAACTGCAAACTTTGTGCATTGTACTCAAATTGGAATTTCCTGAGGTGTTTGGCAAGGGGAGGCAGGAGTTGGGTTGGATATACACTGTGATCAAAACTGATAATGATTAACTCTTACCCTGTCAATAATTTGAAAAACGTGATAGGCTGCCCCTTGCGCTGTTGTTATGTCATTAAAATTTGGACCAGCTTGGCCCAACTGCATAGCACCAAACATGACTGAAAAAAATACCTGTTAAAAATAAACAGCTGGTCAATGCATGTAGCATCAATAAGGGTGACGGTATGTGAAGGGATAATGGCCATAAGATCTGGCATTAATATGTTACGGTTATACAGTTGATTTGGTACATTTCCAAATTAATTCATTTCTGTGGCTGACTTTTTGTTCTCACCCCTTATTAAGGGCAATTTTACCTATTATGAATAATGCAGCTGAGCAGATGATTTTTGATGAAAGAATTTGACGGATCTTGTTACTAGGGGTGTAACAATTCATATTCCTTGCGATTCAATTCGATTTCGATTATTCTGCCTTTCGATTTCAATTATTTCAATTTGATTATATAAATGTTTCTCAATTCTTATAACATAACGCATAATGTTAACAACATGCAACCCTAAACCCTGAATTTGAGAATAGTAACATATGGACAGGAGGATTCACAGTCACTTGGTTCGTTGCCATGTTTGAGAACCTGACAAAGAGCGTGTCGCATATGGTTTGCCTTATTTGGAAGTTCTCAAGGGGTGGTTGAAGGACAGTACTTTTACCAGGCAACACAAAATGGCGCACAAACTGCTATTGTCTCTGCTCATCAATCAAAAATATACATTTTAAAGAGTTCTGGATTCTGATTTCACAATATAATAACTCACTGAGGGTAACCTGGAAAAGGTGTGCAAAAATCGAACCAAAATCAAAACGTGGAAGCAAAGAATCGTGAATCTAACTGAATGTTCATAATCGCGATTAATCGAGAATTCGATTAATCATTACACCACTATATACTTGTTACCATTCAGGGTTGTCATTAAGAGCTGGGGGCCGGGGATTTTCCCCGGCTACTAAGAGAGTGGACCCCGGCTACTTTTATTGGAAAATAGAAGAAAAATAGAACCAAAAGAAATCCCTAGCCGTTTGATTCCCCGCCTACTTGTTGTATTTACCTGGCAACTTGAAATCTTAGCGACAACCCTGCCATTAATTGTGTATTTCGGTAAGGATGTCAAAAAAGGGTGCAAGTGACAAAAATTAATCTTGCTGGAAATGACGGCATTAGCTGTTACATGTACTCACAATAAGCAAGTCTCCTCCAGTCAATTCATCATCTATAACAAGCTTCGCACCATACCTTAAGGGCAATTGGATATTAACAAATAATCAACATGGTACAACACCACAAAAAAGTTACAAAGCAGAACAATACATAACAAATTGGGTGAAATTGTAGTCAAAATTGATTAACTCACCAAAAGGCCAATGCATAACTGCCAAACATGGTGAATTGAAAGAAGCCCATACCAAGTCCTGACATGATACCTTTCTTGATACCAAAGTCTCGAGCTTTTCCCAGGTGAGAGGAGTATCTACAGGATAAACAAAAAAAACTGAATCAAGGTAATTGCCAACATGTGCAGTCAGTGGCAACAGCACATTTAAAATAAGTTTTTATGTGACTTATCTTAGGCTTGTTTTTCATAATATTTTTACTATTAATAGTTCTTAATTTTTACTTGCTTCTTATATTTTATTCTAGAGGATAGTTTTTTATGTAAATTGTCAACATTATGTGTCCAAATGATTATTTTAGAGGACCCCCATGAAAAGCACTTTTAGTAATGGCAGGCTCTTTAATATAATTTATTTTATCAATTTATTACAATATTAATAACTTTGAGGCATTTAAGTCAACATTTAAAAAAATCATACAGTAATCATGTGCAAAATCACATTGATTGAGTAAGTATGTACATTGTGTATTGTCCAATACACACTCAGTCACGTGTAAAAGCTTTTCTCTGAACAAAAAAAAGGAGTGTGCACACAAACACTTCATGTATACACTGAAGGCATGAACAGTTTCAAAATAGATAATTATATGTTGCCCTGGGAAATATATGTACTACTTTTAACAGGTGTCACCTGGCAGCTGGCTGCTCTCATTAGACCACTTAATATGTGTAAATAAATTTCAGTAAATACAATGTAGTATACAACCAGGGTTTGAGCCAGGCCGCGCCTTTGCGCCAATCCCGCACTGCAATTGGAATTGTCCCTTTAAAAAACGGCCAAGGGGACAATTTGTCCCCTTCAAAATTTAGGGAAAAAACTCGAAAGGAAGCACACACGAAGATATTTATTTCGGTACAGAAGTTGCAAGCTGAAACAGAACGTGGAAAGTATATTTTATCGCACCTTTAAAGTTCATTCCAAAGTTACGTTTCAGTCACGCTCTACTGCTATTTTTGTCGGAAATCTAAGACAGGGCTTCTGATTTTTCGCGCGGTCGCGGAGCCGCGAAATTCACAAAAACAGGAAAAATACCGCGAAATTTGGTAGAAATCTTATCAAATATATGTCTGTACAACATATTTGAAACTTATTTCAGCTATAGGGGATATTTACTTGCCGTAAACTTACAAATTTATCTTGGAACTTCGTCACTGAAACGTGCAAACAGATTAGGTTGCGAAAAACTGGGCACTAGCCATCATGTTAAAGGCTTTGCCATTGGTTCATTTCTGGAGCGTACTGTTGTTGAAAGAGCAAATGATCCCCCAAAATTTTAGCCAAGGGGACAAATTGTCCCCCAGTGATCAAATCCTAGCTCAAACCCTGATACAACTGACCTCTCAATTTCCTTCTTCTCCCCACCAAATGCTGCAACAGTTCTTATTGATGACAACACTTCTTCAGCAATGCTTCCTGCTTTTGCATAAGCATCAAGTTCTTGGGCAGTTACAGCAGATAGCATCTAAAACATACAGAAATCCTGAAAATTTCACCTCATAGAAAATACTCAGTTAAGGTTATAATTCCCTTTGGTTTGGCACAGCATATCACTTGTATGTAGGGAGCAAAACATTGCAACTTCAAAGGAATCAGCAATGATTTTCACCAGTCACCTAAAAAGAGGTAATTATGGCCCCTTTTGTAGTTCTAATGCTTTTCATAGCAATTTTGATAATTCTAGCCAACTAAAAAGGTGTTTTTACTTGTTATGGCTACACAAAAAATATATGTTGAGGAGAAAAAAATCTGGATGGTAGAAATTGAATTTTTTTAGATATGAATGATGTGAATTTCCGTATTTATTTTACAGCCACAGAGACGCATGAGGTAATGTTCAAAATGTCCATTTCTTTACATTTTTTCAAGATCAGGTAATTTGAGAAAAATATAGCTCAGACAATTAACAAACAGGTCTATTAGGTTTTAGTAAGAATCATACTTTTTTCTATAAAATAAGAAGTTTTGACGATTGTTTAAGTTTCGAAAACTCCGCATGCAAAAGGAAAAAAGACTCAGAAATATTATTATGGGCACACAGGGTGAAAACAAGCTGGTTACCCCATCTTTTTATTATTTTTTTAATGCAATATATTATGGCTGAAATTGTGCCATGTTTGAAAAAAATGGATAGTAGATCATTTTCAAGGGAATTTAACCTTTAAAAAAATAAAATACAATACTAATAAGATAAGAACATTTTTGTTTAAACAGATCAAGTTCTCTTTTATAAATTAAATGCCACAACAACTTAATAAACACAACAATGGCAGTTTAAACCACAATGACCCAAGGATAATGGTACATTCTGTTCACTTGGCCACCTGCATTTAAGCAGTTAAGGGTTTTTTTGGCCTGTAAGACAGTTCATTTCTTTAAAAGCTTGGAGGATTGAAACTTTGTTTAATCTTTTTCCGGTTGAATTATAAGGAACAAAGCTGAATAAATATCGGTTACAGGTTATTGCTAACATTTTTGATCATCAAATCGCAAATGCCAATTTGAAAATTTTTCTCCCTTAATTAATTGTATTTGTACAGTATAAGAGCAATTAAGAGAAAGCACATCTTTTCTCAGCTTTGGTACCTCAAAGCTTTAAGCTGGTACATGTAAGGGTAACACGCATGACTGCATTGAAAAGAACATACCTTTGCCATAATACCACCCGCGATCATCAACAATGGACTGATGGCAATGATGACAAGAGTAAGCTTCCAGCCATACACAAAACCCATTATAAAACCCACAAGAACTATTGTGATAGCTTGAAGGAACATGCCAATTTTTGTACCAATACCATCATATACTTTGTTCAGGTCTCTGTGCAAAAACAAAACAAATGAAAATGAAAATACTATTTAATAATAAATAAATGCAAAAAAAAAATTATAATAATATTTCAAGTTTCTTTATAAATTCCTAATAGACAAGGCTGTGAGGGGTACAAATTTTTTTTGAGAGGAGGGTCGACAAAGCTGGATTTTACTGATAAGTACAAAATGTAATAAAAATTAAGACACAATATATTCCCATTGTAGCAATAGATTAACTAAAACCCACTTCTTATCTAAATGTGACTTTTTTCAACAATATTTTTTTAAACACTTTTGAGTCATGAATGATCACCACTCTTTTTTTCTAAGAATGCTACAGTCACGATTGAATATTTAATGCTTGAATCCTCAACCTAAAAATTTGAGTAATAAGCAGTGTTCCCGCCAGAAAATTCTACTTGAGGGCCAAAGTCGCCCAACAACCCATTTTTAGGGGCCAGATTTTTCAAGAAAGGGCCAATATTCCGCTTTAAACGGTTGGGAAGTTAATTAAGTAAATTAAAATGGCAGTTTATTTAAAGCTGACATGGAGCATTCCTTTTTAAACACAATAGAGTAAATCTTCGGCAATAAAGCAAACATTAGTACAATCAGAAATAGCAAGTATTTTTTTGATTGCTGAATCATGCATCACATTAAAATGAATAGCTGAAATCATTCAACCAACGTCTGAACGGAATTTTTTCCATACGAGCTTGTTTTTGCTTAGGATCGTCTCCTCAGCTCTGCTGCACCATCTACGTTTTCCAATTCACCGTCAAGATCTTCTTCTTATCGCTTCTTCTGAACTGCTTCGCCACCATCCACTTTTTTAATTGTTACTTACTGAGAAAAAAACTTTCGATAGACCTCAAAGATGCGTTTGCCAGGTAAATCTCCCAAGTTGTAAACATGTTGGCCGATTCAAAAAGATTCATTGATTGATTTTTATGTTATGTAAACAGGTACAGAGTTGTTGTTCTTTAGATTAAAAAATTCTGTTTAATTGGAAAATTATTGTAGTTGAAGTAACAGAGACATATTTTTAAAACCCTGGGAATTAAAAAAGGAAAGTCCACACCCTGGAGTGGATATTTTCCCGGACCTGTCTCCAAGGGCTAAGCCTTACTCTGGGGTAAAATGCAGCCAGGGATTGCACTTCCCTGCCACAGATTGTGGGGACACAATCCCCCCGCAGTAGAAAGCTAATAAAGTTGGGCTCTTGTAAGTAGAGGGAGCTCCATTAAACCTTCTGCTCCTATGAGACTTCGCAAATGTTTAAACAAAAGTCAAAGAACACAGTAGCTGTCGTAATGTTAGTTATGGACTAGTATTAGCTAAGAGTCTAGGTACTCAAGGCTGTGCTCTAAGGAAAATTGAAGGGAGCCCAGTGCTCTGAAACTGTAAAATCTAGGGTGCCCAGCTTATGATTTGTATGAAAAATCTAAGATTTTCTAGTCGTCCGAGGACAAAAGTTAGGTGCCAGGGGCCACCGGGCTCTGCTAGAGCACAGCCCTGGGTACTTCTAAAATGGTTGCAAAGAATTCCTATGTGTATTGTTACTTACTCAGTGAGTCGACTGTTGAGTTCTCCTGAGTCATTGGTGTCAAACCAACCAATATCCTGTCTGAGTATCGATCTAAAGAAAGCCAAGCGCATTTTTTTCACTTGCCGTGTTGCAGTTAGCGACCACATTGCCATCTGTCCATAGGCTACCACCAAATTTCCAATTGCCAGATAAACGTAGTATAAGGCAAATTGAACCATTTCTCCTTCAAGATCAAAAGGTTGCTCTATGGTTGAATTAGCATTTACTAAGGCTCCAAAGTTAATGAATTCGTCAATGAGATCACCAAAAATGATGAACTGTAGAGGAACTGCTGCACCATGGCCAATTGCTGATAAAGTTCCCAGCAACATAAGTATAATGTCCAACCTATCACTGAACCGGAACTGGCAACAAAAGAAAACATTTCATTTACAGCTAATTGCCATTAAAACTGGTGTACATGTAAAAGCTCCACTTTTTTGCTTAAATCTTATGGTGTAGCTTATCTACTGTGCAGATAAAGTGTCCAAGGCAATCTCTTTTGACTGGGGTAAAACTGCCTGCCAGTAATTTGGTATGAAAATTAAGAACAAAGATTAAAAGACTTAGCCTCGGCTTAGCAAATAATCAACTTTCAAACAACTGAGCCCTGAACTCTAACTGACATAGAATTGCACATCTGTCTGCAAATCTGGTGGCAGTGATGCCTGCAGCTGATCATTAAAATATTCATCTTTCCACCAAGTTCAAAAACAAAAAAATACAACAAATATCGGTGGGCCAGACTTTAACAGTGTATTTTTAAATGAGATTTCTGAACTCTTCTTACCAACAAGTGTTTCTCGATCCAATTGATGGCCTATTACACATTATAATAAGCAAGGTATTGATCAGTAATTCAGACAGTGCCTGTTGCTAAAATATCTAACAAACTACTCACCAACTGGCGTAGTGGCACTGCAGGGGGTTTCTCATCCTTCCCTTTCTTGTCTCCTTTTTTATCCTTTTCACTAATGCACAGTAATACAGTTAGTATTATTTCAGTACCAATCAAATGGGTTGTCTTTTGTGGATATATCTACACATGCACTGTGTGCCATTAGTATTCTCATACATACATTATATATTTCTAATTATTACAAACTGAATCATTGGATAATGCAATTCTAGAGTTTTGATTGGCTTAGCCATCACAGTAGACATGTATGAGCCATTATACCATGTTTTCAAAATATGGTAACTGTATGCATCTGCTCAAAATGAAAAAGAAGCTAAAAATCGATTGTTTTAACAAATAAAGTTCGGAAGAATTCTCGATTTTTGTGGGTGTTTTTAATAAAACAATATTATTCCACTCACCATTGTTGGATATGGGATGATTATAGCCAACTCTGCGCTACCCATCTCGTTGGCTATCTACCATCTCGTATCCAACACACACTCATGGAATAATTGTTAATAAACAGACTTCAAAATGTCTGTTTCGTATTCATGCTTTTACAGGGAACATGAGCAAAGAACCTGCCAGTGGATTTAACAGGGACAAAAAGTTGCAAAATGTTCATTATATAAATTCCATCATAGAAAATTGAACAAAACTACGTAGGTTGAAGGTTTGAGCCAATAAGGGCTCAAAAAAACTTGAGCACCAGAGCTGTGACAACAAGCCACAACTCCTCAGGACAGTGAGAAGCTGTAACATATTACTATACAATCATGCACCTAGTTTATTCCATCCTAACAGTTTTTAGGATAGACTAACATATTTTATTCTACATGTACCCTCTGCCAGCACAAAAACCATAACAGATAGGGTGTCTGTTCACACAGCAGAAAAGTGATTTCAGTGTGATAACTGTAATAGAATGAAGCTGCACCACACCAATCTTGAAAATTGATTGTAATATTTGATTCAGAGCAAAATTGCCCTTGTCTTCGAAACTGAGATGCTAAATTGAACTGCGAATGAAGAATCATTGCGGAGAGTCGGTAGGTTTTTTATTGAGAGTGCCGCTTTGTGGTTTCTGCGGCCGGTGATTTTGTTTATGTGAAGTTTTCTGCGATCAATGTTATAATTCGACCTTCTTGCTATTTTCACCATTAAGAGTAATGATTCTACATTTTAGCTTTTCCTTCTTGTTTCCTTGTTCTTTCTCTTCATTAAGGACCAAATAGCTTCTTGTTTTTGAACTAAGTGTACTGTGTGTGTGTTTATTTCATTGCGTGATTGCGACCGAGTTTGATTATAGTACTACCACCCATTCAGAATTGTACTGCAAGCAGTTGATAGTTTGAATGTTAAACATGAATTACGATCGAAAAAAATAGAGCAATTCTCTATCATGCAGAAATTTCCAAACGATATTTCTCGGTTTGCCCCTGGAAAATCGTGTTCTACTTTTTGCATGAATTAAAGCAAAGGTCAAGGAGAGGTGGAGTCACTGGACGGCATTAACGGCTGGTCGATTCAGACGTTACTGAGGGAGTAATAACGACTCGAAGTAATCGGATGAAATTCAGGCTAGGTTTAGTGCTCAAACCTCTCTACACTGCACAATTTACATCAGCTCACAAAACTAACCACATGTTTTGCTAAATACTAGGGCGTAACTAATCGATACTTTTGATACTCGATAGAAATCGAACATAATCTATCGTAATCGATACTAATCAATCGATTAATATCGGAAATCGATAGAAATCGATCACTCGCGTCTTTGTGATTTTCGATTTTGATCGATTTCTGTAATTAGCTATTGATTTTATCGATTCGTTCGACAATGATCAAAAAGAAAATGGATGAAGATTCTCCACACTCCGTAAGCCACGATGCGTGTCTCCCAATAAGCGCTCAAACAATACCCTTCTAAATTCTCGGAGAACGGACGACAGTTTGCCAATTTCTACATTAGTGAAATTTTCCACAATTCTGACGATTCTAGAGTACAAATTACAGCAGTGATCCTGGCAAAAAAAAAAATAAGAAGAAAAGTAGCTACCATTGGAGAAAGAAGTAACATCATCTTTATCAACAAAGCAGATTCGAAGGTAAGCTTGAAGGTAAGTGTTACGCAGTGTTATGATAAGATCAGATCACGTTTTTGATTTTCGATTTCTATAGATGCGACAAAAAATTTGTGATTATCGATTTCAATCGATTAAATTGACTAATCAATTGACAAACATCGAGTACTATCGAGTATTATCGATTAATCGATTACATTTTCGATGATCGATTTCTATCGATTAGTTACGTCCTGTAAATACACTTATCAATAACTTAGACGCCCAAAGTATATGTCAGATTTGTTTAATACTCTTTGGCAGCAAAGTTTATTGTACCCTTACTTTATCAACAAAATATGTCTACCATTTACATACAAAAACTGAAACAAAATGCGATCTAACGAAAACGAGACTTGGGTTTTATATTTTTGAACTTACACGGCACTGTAGGCGAAGTAAACAAGCTTTCACTTTGTAAACCTTAAGGCTCAACTCGTGTGCCATTCGCAAATGACTTGCAAAGGAGAATCGATATATATTTAAACGACTGGAACCGATATATTTTTCACCACAAAACTTACTTGTATCGTCAAAATTCGCTCATGATGTACTTATTTTTTTTTTCTTTTCAAGTTCCACTCATGATATCGTACTCGATAAAGGCAATATTCCAAATGATAAATATCTTGAAGACACTCTCAGCGAAGCTGAAAAAACTTTTCCTTTCGGCGCGATCCATTGAACCAAAATCCAGACCGGTCCGACCGGGAAAAGAGGACCACCTCAAAAGGTGGACCAGTTTTTTCGAAACTTTTCCGGTTGGACCGAACCGATCCATTCAGTTTTGGACCGAAATTTCCGGAAATTTTGGTTGAATGGATCGCGCCCATTTGAGTCTGTATCGCCCGCCAAAACCATATATGGAAGTACATGATTCATACATGACCGTATTAGGAAGTCAAAAAGATCCCGTATATGTCCCGACGGTACTGGAAGTCAGCGGTAGTTCATCACCCTTCATTTATTCCCTTCCTCGCACATAAAGATGGCCGATGGTTTTGACACAGTGCACGATTTGGGGATAACTGTTAAGGACACGAAGTTTGTGATCGCATCACATGAATCACTATACCTTATTAACATGAGTTTTAAGTGACGTTACCCTAATATCATGCCGGTCTGTTTTACCATTCACTTATCATATGAGTTGGCACAAATTTGGTTCACGAATTTTAGTATCAGTAGAAGGCTTTAAAACACGCAGCGTCACAAGGTACAATACGTATCACAAAGTATCACAAGGCATCACAGAGTATCACAAGGTATCACGAGGTATCACAAAGTATCACAAAAGTATCACAAGGTATCACAAAGTATCACAAGGTATCACAGAGTATCAAAAGGTATCATAGAGTGTCACAAGGTATCACAAGGTATCACAAAGTATCACAAGTTATCACAAAGTATCACAAGGCATCACAAAGTATCACAAAGTATAACGAGGTGTCACAAAGTGTCACAAGGTATCAAAAAGTATCACAAAGTATCACAGAGTATCACAAGGTATCATAAGCAGCATAAGGTATCACAAAGTATGAAATATTTTTCAGGGTTAATTGGCATGCATGAATTTTGTTTCACTTAATTTTCCCCTGCACGGATATTTTTTTTGTACTTCGCCCGCCACCCCCGTAAGTTTTCTAATGGTCCGTCCCTTATAGGCAAACCGTTAAAACACTAACATGAGACAGCTGATTTGTAACTATTTTATCCCTTTGAAAGTACATACATAAAAAAAGTGGAAAAAAATATGTCATAAAATCAACTAGACTGCCAAACGTCCCATTCACCCCTTTCCCCCTTTCTGGATTTTCTGGATCCACCCCTAGCCATGTTAACTCTGACCTGTTTTTTCGTTAAAAAATGTTGTGTGAAATGATTATTATCATTAACGAATGGGCTGTTTCAGTAAGAGTATAGTGTCATAGTCAGCATCTGGAAGGATATTGAACCGTGATAAGCCTTTTTGAATTCTTTATAAAGAATACTATTACAGCCATTACGCCTCACAAGGTCAATAGAAACCTGAGTATCTCTCTGCATGTCTGGCTTGTGCGCACTAGAGCTGAGGATTAGACTATCTCTGTATTGTAGATTGCAAAAACATCACATGCTTTTATTAGCTTGTCAGTAAATATTTTGTAATTTATACGCTACATTGTCATATGTAGAGTAATTGTAGATTCTTCTACAGGACTGACACCGCGTGGAGACCTTGATCCACTCAATCTGTAAACAACCACATCACATGGATTGTTTACAGAGAGAGTGGAATTCTCACAGACCAAGCACATGTGGAGTAATTGTAGATTCTTCTACAGGACTGACACTGCGTGGAGACCTTGATCCACTCAATCGGTAAACAATCACATCACATTGATTGTTTACAGAGAGAGTGGAATTCTCACAGACCAAGCACATGTGGAGTAATTGTAGATTCTTCTACAGGACTGACACTGTGTGGAGACCTTGATCCACTCTATCCGTAAACAACCACATCACATTGATTGTTTACAGAGAGAGTGGAATTCTCACAGACCAAGCACATGGAAGTCAGAGGAAATAAAACTTCTCTTTTACCGTGCAATTCAGAGAAGACGTTCAACACATAATCAAAGGCATCAAAATCCTCCACGACGGTTGACTTAGACTTTTATAAGGAACATTTTCGTGCAGAACAGGGCAAGAGTGAAGAAGACTTCAAAAAACTCATGCATTCAAATGTCACTTGGAGCCCATATTTTGCCACAAGCCAGCTCTCTAATGTTATCGTGTTCCGTCTAAAATTCTCAAAACTGGTCAAAAAGCCGCATTGACATTGACATTGACTTCCTGTCGGACTAACGTGCTCTCAATTCAGGAACAGAAAATTCAGCAGCCCGTTTCTTCTACATGCTCCCACCTTCTGAATTTATTCACTGATGATAACTGACCACGACAACAATCACGTAGAGTTTTGCAAGCTCTACTGAACCCACCGCAAACAAAAGAGTAAGGATGAGGAGATTACAGTTATTCTCATGCGTGCATGGTGCATAGATGGATCAGAAGCTAAGAAACTAAACAATCTTTGAGTGAAGTTCATAATCACAAAGCTAGTTAAACAATTGTTGTTACCTTGCCATCATTCTAAGTGCATAATTCAAAACAAAAGATCTGAAAGCATATGCCCGCATGAAATATCCTGTTTAGAGTCACAAATTGTTAAGGTGGAAGTAAAAAAGCAGCAGCAAATTTGGCAGCAGTCTTTGTGATACTTGTGATACTGTAACACTTCACAAACTGTATATCGCAATCCTCTACTCCCCAAATCGGGCAGCAAGTGTTGAGTTCTCCTTCTGCTTCTGAAGGTCCTCATAAAAAGGAGGTAAAATGATGCGGGCCTTAATTACATCCAGTATCTTTTACTAAAGAAATAACCAGAATGAACTGTGCGACTTTGCTTATTTCGCCCAGGGATCGGCGGATGATCTTCTTACGAAGTCCATAACATGTGTGCCCTGTGTATCTAGAAACTGCTATATACTTCACCACTCTGAAGAAATGCTTATATGATCTCAATTGTGTCCTTAATAGATGAACTCTGAATTGATCTGAATAGTGTTTTGAAGTTAAATTATACTTAAAGCAAACTTCTATTATACTTTTGTTTTGAAGTGCAAGATGCGGACAAACCTAGATTCTCAGAATGTGTCTTTTAATTTATACTTCAAGTACGCTTAAGAGGATCGGAAAGGGGGGGGGGTGTTGTCGTGCAACGTTCACGGAAATTAAACCAGACTTTTCAAGAATCATGCAAAATTCAGCCTTTGATTTTATTTGTCGTCCATATAGTATTGCAGAACTGAAGTGTCAACTATTTTGAATTGTGCATACACAAGAAATAACTGTTTTCACACCCTAAAATACTAAATTTATGCCAGAAGTGACTCAAATGGTTTTCTGGTGGCTTTATAAGCCTGTTTAGTTAATTTGGAGTTGCCCTAAAAACTGTTTATCTGTTCAGGTGTCTTAGGGGAACTTTGGTTGTCACGAACGTTTTTGGCTTTTTTGTCTCATCCGAAAGTGTTAGCTACCCTTATGGATCTGGTAGAAAGTTTGAGGACACGAAGTAGCCATGCTTTCATTAAAAAATTATAGGAGACGTTTTGTCTTTATACTCAAGGTTTTAGGACAATAATTGCAAAACCTTAGCGTTAAAATATGAATAGCACAACCTCCAAAAATCATAGTTAAGCTATTACAAAAACCTCCCAACATTTAAGACAAATGGGACGGTTATCCAGAAATTTTAAGCTTTTCTCAAGCTTTAGAAATTTCTAGGCAATATGTGCTCCTTTGAACAGTTATTTTACAGAAACAATTCGCTGGGTGCCCCTGTACTCTATACAAGCAGAACTGGTTACACTTGCACTGACACTTACACTGGTTGCAATCCTTTAGTGTGGTGTGTATGTGCAAGAACAATATCTTTGCCAGTACTTTTATAGGTCTCATAACATCTACATCTACTTTAATACTCCTCAACGCTACAACAAATTAAGAAGAGTTAAAAGAATAAAAATGTAAACATAGCTGATAAAAAATAATTAATGAATAAATAAAACATGTAATTAAGAATATAGCTATGCTTAAAAATAAAACTTAAGGTGATTCCCTGGTTTTGCACTGCGCATCTCTTACTGCACATAACAATATGGCCTGCGTAAAAAAGAGCGTGGGTAGTAACATTATTAAAATGAAGTTGACTGAAGAGAAATGTTACTGCAATTTTTGCTTGTGGTTGTTTCTTGCTGATGTGAGACTCAGTGTGGTGGGAATGTGCATAACGTAAACAGTACGTGAGTTGCTGAGTTCAACTTCCTCACGGAGAACCTCGATAGTGGATGTTTAATTTGT
This sequence comes from Porites lutea, assembly GCF_958299795.1. Classification (NCBI taxonomy): domain Eukaryota; kingdom Metazoa; phylum Cnidaria; class Anthozoa; order Scleractinia; family Poritidae; genus Porites; species Porites lutea. The sequence goes on from NC_133209.1 coordinate 11,515,724, forward strand.
GCTTATTCACTTTGATTTTCATTTAAACGCTTTCTTTATCACAGTGTGTCCTAAATGTGATATCTCGATGTAAATTCTTTAAAAAAGGGTTTTTTAATACTTTCTTCCCCATTTCAAATACATTCTATTCTGAAACTCACCCCAGTCCTCTCTCAAAACTCGGAGAAAATGCATTTGATGCGCACTTTCTGTAGCTTTACCGCGAAAACGAGTACGGTGACCCCCATTTTTTATTTCATGATTTTAATAAGGACAGTGCTTCCTTTCGATGAGAAAAAAATTGGCACAAATCTATGTTCAGTTTTTTGGCAGTTTTACTAAATTGTACGGATTGAGCTATCACAGGTCGAATAGCGCCTGTCCAATTAAATTCTGCTTTGGAGCGTAAAGTAAAAACAAGGGCATTAAAAGGCATTTTTCTGATACGTAAGTGGATAAACAATATATTAAAGTCAAATTTTGTGCGATACCACATACATCATTGAAAAAATCTCTCCTTTTTGTCTAGTTTTGGGCTGCACGCAGTTTTTGTCAAAGGGTCCAAAATAGCCGTATTTGTCAGCATTGTGACGTCAAAACGAGCACCGTGACCCCCCACTTTTTATTACTTTTTTATCATCTTCTTGACTTGTTACATCAGTGTACCAAGTTTCATCTACAATCTATGTTAGGTTCTTTTACTAGGGAATCACCTTAAAATAATTTTGCACTGCAAAATGCTGAATAATTAAGTGATCTGGTTTCAGGTAATAAACAGTTCCAGTCCCTTATAGTTCTCAGGAAGAAACTATACTTATAGTAATCATAATGTATAGATGGTTGAATAAATGAATTCATGGAGTAATAATTTCTAGTTTCCCTAATAGACAATTCTACAATTGTAATAAGGCGGAATAGGCAAAGCAATATCATTGTACACAGATTTATGGAAAATTTGTAGATGGTGGGATTTTCTTCTCTCGCTTAGTAAACCAAAAGATAGGGATTTCTTCAATTTGGAGACGCAGGTGTTATAACTATAATCATGTTTAATAAATCTCACTGCACGACTTTGGATAGCTTCTAGTTTCTCCACTTGATTCTGTCTCTAAGGATCCCATACTGCAGTCGCATACTCTAGATGTCGCCTGACAAGTGATACATATGCTGCTCGTTTGGTTTCTTCAGAGCAGGCATACAAGTTCCTTTTCACAAATGCAAGTGAAGAGTTCCCCTTTTTAGCAATCCTGTCCACATGAAAGTTCCACCGCCGATCGCTGGATAGCAAAACACCTAAATAGGGATGTTGCTGAACAGCTACCAGGGTTTGGTTGTAAAGGGTGTAGTCTTTAACTACTGGGGATCTACTACGGAAAACAGACATTTTGTAGCATTTGGAGGAATTGAACAGCATCTGCCACCTATCAGCCCATAGTCCTAGTTTGTCTAGGTCACGCTGTAAAGCCAAGGTGTCATCATTATGAGTGATTTTATGATACAATAAAGCATCACCAGCAAACAATCTTAGTGTACATACTAGATCATCTTGCATATCATTGATGAACAAGGAAATGACACAGACTGTACAATACACTGTTCACTCTCTGAGGCCTGCATGTTCTACCACATGCCTTACAAATGCCTGCAAGGAGCAGTGCTTTCTCGATAAGGAATACCTACAAGCTCTTTGCTGCCAGTCCGCAACAAATGCATTCATTGCATTTGAGGATGTTGTTGGATCAACAGAATAGACAGCCCCTTCCAAAACTTGGAAAATGCCTCCCTCACTGTCCGTGCTTAAATTTTTGCTCGCCATATTTCATATGATATCAAATACACGTCATGAAAGAGTTATTTGTGCGAGTCATTTGATCATTGTGATATCTACACATGTCTAGGATGAGCATGGCATTTTGTTTATCTTTGTTGACAGACATGACCTTGATATATCAAGTTCCTCAAAAGTTAAGGTTGAATATTTCACGAAAAATTAGCTAATTATAGACCCTGTTCATGAATCTCGAGAAATAAGTTAGTCATTTCACGAATCACGGGATTACTTTTGTTCACGGATCACGAGAAATATATTCTTTCATTCACGATTCACGCAATCAAAAATAGGCGTTCACGGTTCCCGAAAAACCCCCTTTTTGACCCTTACTTAAGTATTTGAAGTATAAATGAAGTGCATTTGCCAAATATACTTCATTTACACTTTTTTTCTGGAAGTACAAACAAGGTATACTCCAAATGTACTTTTTATCTGAGAAGTACATATTTTAAAAAGTATACCTGAAGTATACTTAATTTCGTGACACAAGCATGCTACGCCGGTACGAAGCACCTATCAAGTTACAGGAATCCATGCGATAAACTGACCCACACTTCCATGTCTCATCCCTAGATTTACCTCTAAGATAAATTGAGTGAACTAGGTTTTGATATTTAAGGTTAGCAGACAAGAATATGAAGAACAAGCGTGTGTTGGTATTTAATAGATTTTTAAATAACTATCGTTTGGTATTTGAAAACCTTGACAGCAAGTGAGAAATAAGCTTACATTCAGCGATTCATACGGCCTAAAAAGGGAAACAAGGACACTTTCCAAGTTGACTTTCTCCTCACCGTCCGCGCAGCCAGCTTCTAGATGTTTTTCCATCCCCTTTGCATAAACCACATTATGTACCTATAGGTAGCTACTATTCAAGTTTCAATAACTTAGTCAATGCGGCAAGGTATACTGCAACTGTTTGTAATAAATTACGTAAGAATCCGGAGTGTGCCTGCCGGGACTGAATGCGTTCGTGGCGTGGGGCTTTTTCAGCACTGCCTAAGGTTGCATGTAGTCCTGATCACGCAAACCTAACTTTTTAACATCTATCAACTAATTTATTCTAATGGTGTTGGCTTACATCACTCATTTTTAATAAAGATTAACAATTGTAGAGATGCCTCACCTATCATCGAGGTCTTTATTAGAAGTAGTGCCATTGGCAGTCGCTTCCCCGTTCATTTGATGAGGAGCAATTTTCACCTCGAAATCGTCGTCATTTCTTCCAGGGTATGGGGGAGGAGGAGGGAATGGATCACTTGCAGGTCGATAAGTTCCAACTTTACCTTCATCGATACCATCCATGACTAAGCATGAAGATTATAAAGGTGAAAAATGCAAACACTGAACAATGTTCCGGCGAAATCTGTAAACACCGTTCCTTCTTGTTTAAATTGTTCTCAGTATACTTGCTAAGAAAATATGATGTAACCTCAAACACATGGAGGTGTTTTATAGGTTTCCGCTGAGTAACAAACACTTTTCAGTTGAGGTCAGCAATATTAGCAAAGTGAAAATATACAAGGTCGAATAGGTCGTGCGGTAATTTTTGCGCTCCTCAAATAGCATCTATTGCGCATGTCGTAACAGACTGCTGTCAATAAACACTGACAAACATCACTTGCAAATCAATCGCGCGGTTTCAACACCTGCAAACCCCGAAATTTTTCTCTTTAATTAGAAAGGTTACAAAAAAATTCTTAGGGAGATGATCAAGTGTGACAAATTCTGTAATTTGAGTACGTGCAGATGCAAAGTCAAATACAGTCAAGCCCTTGTGATGCAATATACGTCATACATGCATCACTTGTTCAATAGCGGAAATAAAACAAGAGGGAGAATCGAACCATGAAGATTGAACGATTGAGCGGTATTGGTCATTTTTTTTTTTTGAAGGCTACCAGGAGCCTATGAGGCTACTCAGAAACTGTGACAACATACACGTATCATTTTTAGCTTTTTGTCATACAAAGTTTCTTATAATTTTTGTTTCTCCGTTTAGGAAATCGTGTGACCATTTAGTCCCGGCTCAAAGTGTAAAGCAACCTTTATTTGACAGTCTTCCGTTAAATATATCCTTTTTTTAAGCTAAAAAACTTAATCTGAAGTACATTACGTTACAAAAGTGTTTAGTGGTTAAAAATCATGTTACTAATGAAAGGGTTACAGAAGACACCGCCATCGAGGGCCTCTTGTGATTTTCGATGAGTTAAACGTGCGGGATGCAGTCATATCCCAGGTCGAGTCGGTGGCCATAGTGAGTGTTGCTGAGTTAAAAATGTCCTTCACTCACTCAGTTTTATATGTGGAAGTAATGAAGCCATCTTGGTGTTCTTGACGCGAGATTTTCGAGATCAGACAGCTTGAGTTTTACCACCCAAACTCTTTGTTACACTGTATTATTTGGCACAGTAACAAATCCTTTTATTTCAAAACAAGACGATAGAAGTATTCAAATGAACAATCAGAACAGATGACACTCAAGGGAACTCGAGTGAAACGAGTTTTGAGATTTTTGAAGTTTTATACAAATAACGAAAATTGAACAAACCGAATAGGGGGAAGGAGACTTTTCTCAACTTTGATTTTACGGTGATGCATCGAGTAAAATACTCAAATGAACTATCGGCGAATTTGTATTTCTAGTCAGTGCAGGCCTAAGTCACGGAAGAAGTTGATTCATTATTCATTCAAATAATGATGAGCAGGTAAACCTCCTTTTAAGGAGACAGTAGTCCTTTCAAAAACTACTTAGTTTTTCTCGGCCACATTTTTTTATTTTTTTGCGGTTAGTGTGCGTAACGAATCACTTTTTCACAAAAATGCTTAGTCACGGCGGCCCAGTTCAACGTAATGTGCGTCAAATCGAATTTCCTTAAACCTATCAAAAGTAGCTTAAGTTATCAATATTTGTTGAGGGGCTTTTTAACTCCTTTTAAGGAAAAAACTAACTGTTCCCGTGAATTCACTAAAGAGGCTTTGTCCAGAGTGAATACTCGTAAAATCGATTCCTTTTAAGGTATCGTGAAAGACATTTGACGTTTAATGATCAGTCACATTTCTTAGGAGCCGTCGACATATTCATTTTTTCCTCTCTTAACGTCAATTGGACGTTTAAGTCAGACCCCCCCCCCCCTCCCCCCTCCTTAACGTCCACTTGAAATTTTGCTGAATACTGACATGCACTTACGTGAAGATGTCAACGGCATCAACACAATTTACTGCACAATTCTCCTACCAGTTCATTTGCAAAATCTGTATAACTGCTTTTTCCCGTCGATGTTTTTGATTTCCTACAAATTCAGCCAGAATCGCTGGCACATGGCTACACTGTTTTGAAGGTATGTATTGAAAAAAGCCCAGTGATTCCAGTTGTGTTCACAAAGTGCAACGTGTTTACAAAATCAGCAAACTAACCACAATTTTTGGTACTGTATAAATTTATTTGTGATTTGAATATAGTTTAAAAGAGCATAATGTAAAATGTACAATTGGTCCTGCTTTCTCTTAAATGATGTCACAAGGCACCGTTCCACACATGACGTAAAATTTATGACAATACATCAGTATGCTTTTGTCCAAAAAGAGATTCTCAATGGGATTAACCGATAGGCGTAAAACGGCCAAAAATTTAGTCGATAGCCGTAAAAATTGAAAAAAATTAACCGTTAGCCGTAAATAGGGTAAAAAAGAGTCAACCGTAAAAGAAATTGTTCCCTAGATGTTTTTTATTTCCCGGCTAGTGTAACTCCGTACGCACGTGAGGCGAAGCGCCTTTTAGGTGTTAACCAAGAACTAGGCTCCATTTCCGGCGCTCTCTCGGGGGAAGAATTTTTTCCATAGCGAAAGTGTGGCTCCCTGCTGAGGATTAATATTTGCAATTTTCAGGAGGTCGTGCCCTCGAAACATTAGTGAAACAACACGCAGAGATGTCACTGTTTGTAAAACACGTTGCCGATAAACAACATTTCCCTGTTTTTCTCTGACGCTACTGTAGACATTGCCATGTTTAGTCCCTGTACGGAGTCTTCCCAAGCAATCTCGGTCAAAACATTTCGGTGGCGAACTCGCTCGGACCACGTGACCCGAAACGCATTAGCCGCGCGGAATAATGCGGCCTACGGACAAGGCAACGGCAGACGGTCGTTCCGTACAGTCCTTCGCTATCATTAAAAACACTACACACGAGATTTTTGTTATTGGCCGTTTTCACCTCAGAGCTAGAAATAGATCATCCGTCTAAGACTAGCCTGTGTACAGTCGTGCCCTCCCCACAGACACCCCTTCCCCGACTTTTTCTTACGGGAGGAGGTGGCTGTACACGGGCTATCTGGAACGGATAATCCCGTCTGCAAAGGCGGATTGTTCATTCAAAATTAAAACTATTCCATTTTTGAAATTAAGACGTATTACCTATCTGTCGCGAATCATCAAACGGATAACCCGTCTCACACGAATAATTCTTCTCTAGTGTGGAAACGGCCATTTCTGTTATAATGAATGTCGCGACTCGGGCTTGAGTTGGGCGTTCGCGTGTCTGCTTTTGCTTTTTCACAAAGATTATTTTTAAATTGACTATTGACATTTCTATGTGTGAAATAATATTAGAAGTGGAATACTTTATAAAAAGTATGATCTATCAAATGTTAAAATTTTTCAAAAGAATAGCATATTTCATCCCGAGATGATCCGAAGACCTTTATTTTGATTTAAAGATACAAAAAAAATATAGGTTAATTAATATTTAACTTTTTGAAATTAAAGAAGTTAATTTTTAACTTTTTTTGTTAACCGTAACTGAATAAAATTAACCGATAGCCGTAAAAGAGCCAAAATTTTAGCCGATAACCGTAAAAGCCACCACCCCATTGAGACCCTCAAAACCGTGAAAACGCCGTGACACGAGCGCATGGAAGTTGCCCGCTCCTGTTTATGAGCTCCTTGCCATAGTTCAAACACAAAAAATACTGGTTTTCAGGGCAGCACCCAAGAGAGTTTCCTTAACCTAGAGTCGGAACTCGATATTCAAGAATAAAAATATTAGACTACGAGCAGTCCCCCATTTTTCCTCAGGGATAGTAGAGCGAGCGAAAGGCGAGGGCGCGTGAAAATCACCCCACGCGTGAAAAGGCGACACGCGTCGGGGAGAGAGAAAAATGAGGGACTACAGACAAAGCCCAAGCTTTTGAACTAATGCGTTGCTCTCACAACGCAAAACTGTGATTGGCCCTTCCATGGAAATCTGTCAACATCTGTCAAAAAGGCACCAGCCGCTATCAACACTCAACATAATCACAATTTACAGAACAAATAAGCGCACAGAACAATTAACTAGAGTTGCTCTTGTTAAAGCAACTAAGCAGAAAGCCAACTCGGCAACTGATGAGGTTCGCGTGGAGAACCGAAACCATGGTCTTGCGTGATCACAAATTGGGAAAAACAGAACAGTCGAAAGGCTTTTAAGCTAATTCAAAAGTTATCACCAAGGAAGGAACTACGTGCTCCAGTCCAAAGACTTACATTATCACCAGAAAAACAAGCGGCTGTTAAAATTCATGAGCAGTCATGACTGAGTCACATCGCAATTCTCCATAGTTAATGTAGTTTTGGTTTAAGCTGCAATCCATTCTTCGAGATTTGGATATCACTATCCGTCCTGCTAAAAACGCTAACGAGCTTGGCCCAGCGTGACAAAACATTGCAGGAAACCGTCAAAATCACGATTAAAAAGAAAATCGCTTAAAATTATTCAGATCCAGGAGGCAATCGCCGGGGAAATTAAACAACCCAAAACCCTTATTTAGCCGCATTGAAGAGCTTTACTTTTCAAAAGAGGTCAAAGAAAATGCTCTTGCATCAGAGGGCAAATCATGCCGACCATCGACAATAACCGCATAAAATTAATATGCGTGTCACGACCTCTCAGTATGAAATAAGCGGCAAAAATCACATTTGCTCAGTACGTTTTCCTCCAGAGCATAATCTCCCCGTCAGAGAAAAAAATTCATTGTAATAAGCAGCATTTTGGCACGAGTAAAAGTCGTGTGTTGCCTACACTATCAAGTTTTTCACGCGAAACAGCCGTGAAGAAAATTAGTATCTGCGTTTTCTTTTGCTTGCAATAAACTTCCCCCTCAGTTTACCGATGACAAGAGCAATGACAGCTCAATAAGGGAAGAAATCCCATTGGATGCGCTTAATTGAGTTGGAGGGGGATACGAACTTCACACTCCAAAATCAGTCGGCCGTGAAGGGTCAAAAGCTTGGGCTTTGTCTGTAGTCCCTCATTTTTCTCTCTCCCCGCCGCGTGTCGCCTTTTCTCGCGTGGGGTGATTTTCATGCGTGCTCGCGTTTCGCTCGCTCTACTATTCCTGAGGAAAAATGGGGGACTACTCGTAGTCTATAAAAATATAAGTAAATAAATGTTTCTATTTCACACAACGAAGTCTAGAAAGTCTTAATCTGTTGCTACGAATTAAGGCGGGTTGGTGGTCTCACGAGTCTGCCCGAGCGAGCTAGTCCTCACTTCCTTTAGTGGTGCTGGAGTGCGCTGTGCATCATAACTATTGATCGACCTCTCTGTGGACTGAGATGATTGCTGCAATCTTGGAGATCTTCGTTGCGTCTGATTTGGCTCGCTGACCGCTGAATCTGAACTTTGGTGTTGGACTTGTGGACTTGCGATAGCTGGACTTCGGCTCTTTGTTGGCACGGGTGACGCTGGTTATCAGGGTTAGGGGGCCCCTTGTGCTGACGCCAGCCCTTGATTAAGAGGAGGTTTCGGACCATTTGTCAAACGTAACGTCTGAGTTGCTGATGCGATGTCGTCACTAGGTCTGAATGTTCTGTTTGGCTACCTGTACTCCTGCTGGAGGGGGCGACTCTATTGTTTTCGAATTACGTTTATTGACCCACTCCTCGTGCCAGTGTGACGTCACATAGCAACGGGTGAGTGCTTCGCGTTGCTTCTGCAGATTAACATGGGACGCCATCAAGGAGAGAACAACAGATGCCAAGAAAGACAAAACGCTAGGCTAATATCGCTATTGTTCGCTAATTTGATCGTAAGTGTGTGTGCTTTATTGTTGCTTTTACCTGTTTGTGTAAACCTCTGGAGCGTTTTGTGTGCGTAATTGTGTAATTTTGCCGCTTTGTGCCGAGGGTTGTTTGGCGGGACCGCCATCTTTTCTTTGGGACCAGTCAGATCATCATCGATCAGTCACCTTTTTTATCCAAATTACGCAACGGATAACCTTCAGGATAGGAGGTTTTATTCATTGTTTAAATTCCTTTAAGGTCCGCCTATTCTTTTGTGGATTGGATAAGCCGTTCCTCATATCAATCCGTTCGAGTGTGGACTTTTATTGATTTCTTGCTGTTTCTTGATATTTCCCTCCAAATTTCACAGCCCTGACACAGCGGCGGGATTGATTTGTCTTTCTAAATACTTACTTTTGTTGAAGGTAGTTATATTGGTTGCTTGTTTTTGAATTTGTTGTCTTTTAACGTATCTAATCGCTTTTTAAAATAAGCTTACTGATTTTGTGGTAGTTTTAATCAGTGTTGAATTTTAATCGCTGCTTCCAGGGAGGTAAATATTGTTGCAGATCAGGGGTGTTGTTGTTTATATCGTGTTTTGCTGTGCTTGCGTGGCCTTTAAAATTATTTCATTGTTCCTTTCAAAAACAGAGTGCCTTCGGGAATAAGCTGTATTTTGTTTTCATATTTGGTGTATGTAAATAAAGTCTGGTGTTGAACACACAAGTGTGACACATAATTGACCTTAAATCACAACTTAAGGTGGCTCCGTAATTAATACAAGAGCATTTTGCTGTGACAAATTTTCCGTCATAACTTTTTCGATTTTAACGCGATGGCTGCGAAACTTTGCAAAGAACAACAGATATCATTCGGCAATAATACGAAATATTCCGATTTCATTGATGGTAAACATTTCTTGAGAAATTAGCGCTTAAAAGGACCCTACTGCTCAAAGAAAATGGCGTCTAGTAAAAAATTTTGCTGATATTTTTTACTGAAATTTCTGGTATCGGCTTTAATAATTGATATAATAAATATGCCAGAGGAATTTCAGAAAAATTGTTGGAGCAGAAGTCCGTAACTAAAAGTCGCTCAAAATTCAGCTGTGAAATTGTTTTGGAATTTTTTTTTGGAATGTTTTGAAATTGCTTTTATTTTAAGAATTAGCAAACGTTGAATTTACTTGTCTCAAAAATTCAAACTGGTGGCTCCTTCTCCCTGATGGTAATTTATTTTTCAAATTCCAAAACAATTTCACAGCTGAATTTTGAGCGACTTTTAGTTACGGACTTTTCTGAAATTCCTCTGGCATATTTATTATATCAATTAAAGCCGATACCAGAAATTTCAATAAAAAATATCAGCAAAATTTTTTACTAGACGCCATTTTCTTTGAACAGTAGGGTCCTTTTAAGCGCTAATTTCTCAAGAAATATTTACCATCAATGAAATCGGAATATTTCGTATTATTGCCGAATGATATCTGTTGTTCTTTGCAAAGTTTCGCAGCCATCGCGTTAAAATCGAAAAAGTTATGACGGAAAATTCGTCACAGCAAAATGCTCTTGTATTAATTACGGAGCCACCTTAAATTAATTCACCAAATATTTGATAATTGCTTTGCTTGCTTATTTCGAGCGAACTCGAACTCCATTAACTAGCTTCATCCATTCCTTCCGGTTTTCCATGATGTTCTTCAGTTCAGCTATGCTCAAACCAGTATCATTTTGCAGCTGGTCTACGTATGTTAATGCTGGTCTTCCTCTCTTTCTTGCGCCGTGCTTTGGTTCCCAGAGTAGTAAATCACTTATCACCTCATCCTTTTTTCTCCAACAGTGTCCTATAAACCGCAGCCTCCTGATCATCAGTGTATCTGTAATCTTAGGAAGATTGCCGTACAGTTCTTTGTTGGTTTTATGCTCCTTCCAGGAAACTCCAAGAACTGCTCTGAGCATTCTTGTGTACGTACCATCCAGTCTATTCATCATCTTTCCAGTCATCGTCCAGCATTCAGCACCATAAAGCAGTACACTTTCAACTGTGGCCCGAAAGAAACCTATTTTGAGATGATTTTTTAGGTTTGATTTCCACACTTTCATCATTTTGTTGAGTGCACTCCAAGCGTGTCCAATTCTTATATTCATGTCCTTTTCACCGGATTGTATCCACGAACCGAGGTATTTGAAGTTATCTACTTGCTTCAATTTGTTCCCTGCCAGTGTGACAAGATCACCTACAGGTTGATTGTACAGCATGTATTCCGTTTTCTTGTAGTTAACATGCAGACCCACTGTTTTCGCAGCAACCTCCAGTCTTAATAAGAGAAGTTGTGCCTCTTCAAGATAGTCAGAAATTAGGGCAAGATCATCCGCGAAATCAGTGTCGGTGATGTATGTTGCTACATGACGGGAGCTCTGCCGTGGTGTAAGAGTGAACCCAGTGTGTGTTTCTCTAGTAGCTTCTCTAAGGGCATAATCCAAGGCTATGATAAATAGGAAAGGTGCGAGTGTGTCTCCTTGCAGAACTCCCGCAAGAATTTCAAAGAATTCCGTATCACCATCAGGAGTTATCACCTGTGCTTCGGTGTCCTTGTAGAGTATGCTGATGGCATCCACTATCTTTGTTGGAATTCCATATGCCTTCAAGATCTCCATCAATTTCCCACGATGTATCGAATCAAAGGCTTTACTGAAGTCTACGAAAGTCAATATTGCAGGAAGCTGTTTTTCTTTTATTCCCTCTATGAGCCTACGCAGAGTTAAAATTTGCGGTAGTGTAGATCTACCCGTACGAAATCCATTTTGGTTCACCCTGAGCAGAGGATCCAGATGAGGTCTTATTCGATCTAATAGAATCTTGTTATAGATTTTCGCAGCTGTGACAGTTAGGGATATACCACGATAGTTTCCTGTGTCACCCAAGTCACCTTTCTTTGGTAGGGGTATTATTCCACTTTTAACCCATATATTCGGTCGATCACCATTGAATGTTTTGTTGCAGATGTCAAGCAATTGTTGATTTAAGGCACCAGTTTTCCAGACTTCAATTGGTATGTTGTCGAGACCATGTGCTTTGTTATTTTTGAAACCTTTGATACTTTTAACCAGTTCTTCCATGGTTATGTTATCCGTGTTGATGGGAAGAGGTTCATGTATTATGGAAGCAGTTGGTTTTATTGTGACACTGGGTGGTTGACCTAGCAGGTTTGAGAAGTGTAACTTCCATTTACTGACACGGTCTTCAGGACTTTTGGCTTTTATTCGACCCCTGTTTGTGCCCTTTCTTCTTGTGAACTCGTTTACCGTTTCCCATGCAAGACCGGATTTTTGGTGTTGTATAGCGTCAGTAATTGCATGAATCTTTTCATTCACATACTTCTCTTGTTCTCGATCGTAAGATTCCTGTAGCTCTTGCTTGGCCTCCTCCAGTTTTACAGCACTGCTTCTGGTATTTCTTCTCAAGGATACCTCATAAGCATTCTTCACCATTTCCCTTTTTTCTATGATGTTTTCATTTTCCCACGGAACGTGTTGCTTTATCTTGGCCTTCACAGGTACACTGATTTCTGCAGCTTTTTCATGGGCTGTCATGATATTCTCATACATCTGGTTTGCATCCTCATTACCATGTAAGTCCTGTAGAGTTTGGTATCGGTTGCAGACTTCAACAGTATACATGTCTTTGATGATGTTATCATTGAGAAGCTTGTTCCAATCGTATCTGATCTTTTTCTTACCAGATGGTTTACTTTGCCGCAGGCTTAGTCTTATTTTAGCTGTGACAATACGGTGATCAGATCCCACAGAACAGAAGGTGTTATAAGCTTCACAGTTTAAAGCACTATTTTTCCATTTGTTGTTTATTAGGATATAATCTATTTGACATTTGGCTCCAGATGGTGATGTATGAGTCCAAAGCTTACCTTCGCGCTTTTTAAAACTGGTGTTCAGCGGTTTGAGATTGCATTCTAACATGTAGTTTAGGAGCAATTGCCCATTCTCGTTGGTGTGTTTGTTGTAGACTGACCCCTTAGCATCACTTGCACCAATCTTTCCATTCATATCTCTGCCAATTAGTAAGACATTGTGTTTAGGAACAGCCTTAGTCAATTCTGATAATTCTGCATAGAATTCCTCTCTGTCATCAACGTTAGATACATTGGTGGGGCTGTAGCAGGATATGACAGTAACAGCAGGATTTCCATTGAAAGTGGCAATGAGAATCCTTGGATTGATGGTTTCTACCGAGTTCAGTGCTTTGTGTGCTTTCGGACTGAGAAGTAAGCCAACACCTCGTATTGTTGAGTTATTTGTAGCTTTTTCAGCGGAAGATGTAATCATAACCCAACCTTTCTTCATGTCATGGTACTTCAACTCGATGTCATCATGGTAGATCCGATGTTCTTGGATGCATATGACATCAATGTTCTGTTCCTGAGCTAGTGCAGTTAGTTCACCTGTCCTTCCGATGGAGCTCAGAGTGCGACAGTTGAAAGTGGAAACAAGAGTAGTCTTTTTACACTTAAAAAGCCGGCAATCCTTCAAAATGTTTTGGCCAGTAGCATTCTTTTCGATCCCAGCCTGGCATCCCACTGGGGGACGCGCTCCTTGGTGACCCACGCGACGAGCGATGTGGTATGAAGAAGTTGTAGAATTGCTAGTCATGTTGTTTTTCAATTGCTTTCACACTTCCACGAGGAAGTACGATTCAGTACTAGTGGTCGCAACTCCTACTAGTAACCGCAGTTTTCTACTAATGAGAAATGGTTGATCCATGCCGTAGTGTTCAACAGTGTCATACATCATCCGCCATCGATCAAAACACAGATAGCCACAATATCTGTCTGCCGGTATTTGCCTATCAGTGCCACAGAAGAGCTGCTGCCCACTCCTGGATTTTTTGTCATCGAGGTTTACTCCTCTAATTGATTAAGATTTCGTCTGGTTCCTACCCTTCAACCTGTCTGGCATGGTTAAACCTGCCAGGAGACTTGCTCCCACCAGCTTAGCTCTCCAGGTCATAGGAACACACAAGCTAATCCACCACGTCAAGGTACTTAATCAGTGGACCAGATAATTAATAATTGATAATTATTTCAATTAAATAAGGAGAAAAATACAATAAAAACGTTTTTAGTAAATGGAAAATACTTAGTTATAATAAGAATAAAGTGTAACAACGATAATAATCAAAAGAAAAGTGACATATGGTACTCTTTGTATTATTGGTAACAACAATTTTGCTGTATGATTTAGTCTTCAACATTAGTTGTTTTTTCCCTGAAAAATGCTTTTTCTTTCTGCATCTTGTGGCATCTGTTTTATATAGTGATGTCATAATGGCTTCTATTTCAGAAGCATTTCCAAACTTTGTAAGGCTTCCTTACAGACTTTATATCCCTTCAAGTTTCTGCCAAACTCCAATTAAAAAATGGCATGCTAATGGAGTGGGGCAAGTTTTTGTCACTAAAATCGATCAAATTTGGGTGTGCTTCAGTGGGCAATGTTACTGTTATTATGTTTGTGTTTGCAACAGTTTAAAACAAGGCATTTCCATCTCATCCTCCTATCCAATTTACTCTATTCGACTTTAACTCTGGTTTGAGTTGTAGTTACAGTTATCGTCCTAATGAACTGGAAAGTCATTGGCAACACTTTTTCAAGGCAAATTGCAAAGTACAGCCAAACACTAAATTATTTGCTGGAGATTAATTTCTTTCCTTCTGTTTTTAATACAAAATTGTTTTTACATCTGCTTGAACCTCTTTACAAGACCTGCTTACAGTTCAAGTCAACATCCAAATACTCCCTTGTGCAATATTTTGGGAGTCTAGCATCAAAAGTTTTCTTTCCATTGTTATGGTTACAAGCCTTTTACCGTACCCAGCATCTTGTTTAACATTACAACAACTCAATCTCTGGCAGTGGGAAATTCAGTTCCCTTTTACTTAGCAGCCACTGTTCTCCTTCTGACCATATCTGCTCTACCCTATCAACTTCTGGCAGGTTTTTATTTGGTAACTGCAATAACAGTTGGTGAGAGCTTTGATGCTAGTTCCATTCATTCTACAGACCTTCCCCTATTGTTCCCTGCTTTGTATCTTTTCCTTGGTATGTTATTAAGCTATTCTTGTCTAAAAATGGTAAAATTTCACCACCCTGGCTTTTTCTTCAGCATGGTGTTCAAGTCAAAAAGGTTTGTTACCTCTATTCTAGTTACAGATGTAACAGGAAAATCACACTCTTTTTCCTTTGCACCATATGCAACTGTCTTTGACTTGAGATCACAGATGAATTCCAAATTTAACATAACTAGTGATTTATACCGGCTATCAAACAGAGGTAAACCTCTGCATGACTTTGTGTCATTAAAAGAGATATCAGGGGCTGTAATTATGAATGGGCATTTAACTGGAGGTGCTAAATGTTGCCTTAAGGGGTGTGAAAATGATGCAGGTGCACGCAAATTTGACAGCCTTATTGGAAAATATGAAATTAAGTGTAGCCCTCAATACCTTATTGGGGACATAGAAAATGTAAAAAAATCTAAGGGTGTGTGATAAACACTATGCCAGTTTGGCATCTAGGGGTCATAAGCCTGCAAAAGGTAAAAGTTCATCAAAATCTCGAAGTGACGCCCAGTGTGGCATTCTAAAGGTCAGTCCATGCACTGTGCAATGTTCGCAGTGCAGAAATGAAGCTAGTCTGTCTTTCCAGTGACGTTCCCTGCAATAAACACAACATAAATGTATTCAACAACTTGTTTGCAGTACCATGCAACCTTCTAGATGAGCAAACTGGAAATAAAACTGATTTTCACAATGACCTTTATCATGCTAAAGATTAAATTGATGAACTAAAACAAGCAGCCTTTCTTTCTGAGATCTGTAAAAATACAGAATGAGTACGAGAAGGCTCAAGCTATGTTTGAAGAAACACAAAAGTGTTCCAATACATCATCTTGGTCTGACCCCGCTATTAATTTTTTTAATTTTTTTTAATTTTTTAAATTTTTTAAATGAACAATAGTGAGCAGCACAAAGCAACACGAGGATCTTGTTTACTTGATTTTATTTCTCTGAGCGGTTTCGTCTGATCACACAGACTTCATTAGGGAGTATAACAAGATAGAGCTAAGGAAATAACTTTATACCAAATGATTAAGACAAAATCACGTTGCTGTAAGTGTGCAATGTTTAATTTTGGGGCTCACGGATTTAACATTAAATCCGTGAGCCCCAAAATTAAACATTGCAAATTTTGTAATGCAGGATTATAGCAATATCCTGCACGCATATTTTGTGGGTGTTTTTTGCTGTTCACACCCTTACAGGCACGTGATTTGTAGTCAGGTCTCTTAGTGCAAAATATAGGCCGGATCGTTACAGACGTGACAAAAGTGTCAAATTTGGCACAGAGCTTCCTTAGCACCTACTGATTAATACTGGAGGGGGTGCCCGTTACAAATGGTCCTAATTACAGATAAAAGCGGGGGTTAACTTTCACCTAAAATAGCAGATTGGGGTCCCTGTGGTGAGTATTCTTCTTGTTTCATTTGTTTCAAATTTTTAAGTTTTTAATTTGGTAAGGCTTAGTTGTTGTTGCACTATTCAAAATTGTTTTACATAATACTGACTAGTGCCCAGTCTCCACACGGTAAGTGTGGCCATATTCACAGTGCGGTCTGTGCGGCTATCAGTGTCACTGCTAAGACTTGCCAGTGATAATATCATTACATATCAATTTAAACAGATCACAAAGCCAGCTTTCAAAGATGTCATACAATAACATAAAACCCAAATGTATCACATCCTAAACGATAGAATCGTTAAATTTTGACATGCCACATGAACGACCTCATGAACCGTAACTGACAACGCACCCACTTTGTAATTGTGCAGCTTAGATTAGATTATAATTTGCTTCGTTGGTAACCCTGTCCTTGAGATAATGGTTAAAACATGTCAGCCTCGTCCTCAGGGGAAAAAGGAGGAGCAAGGGTGGCACAGTTGGTTAGTGCGCAGCCTTCGGTGAGCGAGGTCCCGAGGTTCGATTGCCGGTGTCAACACATCCTTTGTTCAACTTCTCTTTTTTCTGTGTAGCTTTGACTAGCTTTAAATACCCTTAAAACGGAGCATTAATGGAGAGAGGAGGGTAAAAGAAGCGCACCGTCGACCTCAAGTTTATCAGTTATTATTACTGTAACAAGTTATTGACGTAAAATATGGTCGCTTTACCTTTTTCTACCTTTTTATAAAGCCCTGGGGACGAGGTTGTAAAACATGCCTCTCCTGGAATTTTTAACACTCTTAATTATTTTTTACACATTTGCATTTACAAAGAAGTGTATGAGGTCCCTGCATGCCTAGACACCTTTTTAGGAGCTGATTCACTTCAGAGTCCTTGTACCAGAGTGTTAATGGTAGGTCTATACGATCTTTCAAAAAAAGGGATGGTCGTCGCGTGCGTTACAATTTACAAACAAACTAACTTCAGAAGAGCTGAAATTTACGGGAACAAGGCCTCTTTTAGCCAACCAATGATGCATCATTTATGAAAATGAATGTAATTTGTTTGATGCAATTAGGCGAATACCCCGTGGTTACGAAATCTTACGATCATGAATTCCTCAAGAGCAATTTAGTTACCAACTTTTCACAAAATAATGCTATGGAAAATTACAGAAAATACCAAAAAAAGCAAGGGTTAACAATAATTAAGGCCTGGTCCTTTATCATAATGGAGTGGTCATGGTAAAGAACCTCATCAGCCCTAACTTTGACCACTCAAACAGATTTCTGACAGATTACATACCACAAAACTTTGTATTCACTTATGCCTATGTTACCACACCAGGTGCCTAGAAATCGGCTCCTGGTCACACCTTGTCTTTATTGCTGAATATCATTCTAAAGAGTTTTACGAAATATTTTGTTAGTAGGGGTGTTTTGAACATGATAGTGACAAAAACGAACACAAAAAAAAAGTCACAAAACGAGACGCATGAAACAACCACAATCTAATATTTGTGTTACACCGATATGACGGCTCCTTTGGCTGCTATGCTGACCATCTTGAAGACGGAAGTAGTATCAAAGTTAGTCCCGGGTTAGGTATACCGTTTATTACCAGTTTCACGGTTCCTGAGACTTAAAGCCTGTTAACATAAAGGCGGGGGACCCCAGGTAGGTGAGGTGACCTGCTTAGGTGAGGTAAAAAATAACCCTCCTTTACATGCAATCTTACAACCCCACCATCCTGGGGTGCAGTTTCTCAAGATTGTTGAATGGTTGCTAAGCACGTAAACAAGAAAAATGCTGGCAAACCACGTCTACGCTCACTTGCTGCTCTTGCTGCAACCTTCAGTGTTGTGGCTTTCTATTGTTCTACTGTTATAATTATGTGAAGCCACCCGGCATCAAAGTGAATTTTGCGTGAATTTGATGTATCAAGAATCCGGCCCCGACTAGCCTGGGTTACCTCACCTTGAAACATTGACATAACAAAATATGACCTCAGCTGAGACGGTTACCTCGTGTGGCAGACCGGGCTACCCACCTTGAAGGGTCACCCCACCTATCATGTAAACGTGATCAAATTAAAATGAGAGATTATATGGGCAGGCGGGTTAACCTATCTAAGTGGATTACCATGCCTACCTGGGGTCCCCCTCCTCCATGTAAACAGGCCCTAAAAGTTAGCCCGGCCCCCTTTCTACAGTTAAGCAGTTAATCTTGTACCACTTGAGTCTCACTTTTACGACTTGATAAGCTGTTATTATTTTTGGACATGGGTGCTTCAATGCCAAATGTAGAGGCTTCATGATAAAGTATGCTGTTTTTTGAAGCTTGGGCTAACTTGTTTCTTTTTTTCGTTTATGAGACCAGATTCTTTGTTGTTTGTTTTTGCTTTGTAAAGCTTAGACAACTGCGGGAATTCTAAATGATATGACTTGTGCCACGGTGCTTGCTTCTCTGTCAAAACATGCACATGTGTCCAGCACATAAAGAGAGACTGAAAGGCATCCAGGCCTATGTTAAAAAATTAACTACCTCCTTAGGAAAAAACTATTTTGGGTTCTGTCATTTCGTTATTTGCTCTTCATGAACAGCTATCATAAATCCCTGATAATATGTGATACAACAGACCCTTTGACAATTTCTTTTTTCTGAAATTTTGTGTGCGAATTGCTATGCCATACGTTTTCTTTAGCTTAAAGTGACATGTAATGACACGTAATACTTGATAAATAAGGCTTAAGCCACACAATAAGCCCTCCTCTAATTGAAGTATATTAGAGAAGGATAAGAGAAGCCCAGAAGCTGAGTACTTGCAAGTTAGAAGCAAAGACAAGGCCATCTTAGGAATGACTTATGAAAATGTGGGCGGACTGTGGACTTGCTTTAAGGGCACAGTAATAATCAACTTAATTATACAATCAATAAGCTAATAATGGATGGGAATGCCAGATGCTCGAGTGAAATTGTTGTTTACAATATGAGAAGAGCATTCTGAGTAATTTAAGGTATTAAATAACAATTTTCAATCAAAACACCACAGGGATGCCAGCAGGTGAAATTTACAATAATTAAATCCTGTTTAGCACGCTTCAGTGGCATATTTGCATTGGGCACCCCCTCTAATATTCATGGTACTGCAATAAGCTATCGCTGTGCAAAGTTTGGTGCTTTTGTCAACTCTGTAACGATCCTGACCTTAAGAGACCTGACTATTGGTCTTAATCATTAGGTATAAGGTTAGTTCCTTAGCTCTATCTTGTTATACTTCCTGATGAAGTCTGTGTGATCAGACGAAACCGGTCGGAGGAATAAAATCAAGTAAGCAAGATCCTCGCGTTGCTTTGTGCTGCTCACTAGTGTTCATTTAAAAAATTTAAAAAAATAAAAAAAAAATAATACAACATTAAAAAGTTAAAAAAATTTAAAAATAAGAAAATTTAAAAAAAATTAAAAATTAAAAAAAATTAAAAAATTACAAAAAAATTTTAAAAAATTAAAAAATTAAAAAAAAAGGAGTAAGCCAACACACGACCCACCAAGAGAACTGAAAATTAGTGTGAGAGACGAAGAGCTGAAGAGCTATCCTTTGAGCAATCACCAGAGAATAAATCATTTAAGGAAATGATTGCTGCCCTAGAAAAGGACACATTGCCCTCTAGTGATAGTGAAGAAGAATTTGAAAGTGATTTTAGACTGTTAGGCAGTTCAGAAGATTTATTTTTCCAAAGAGTTGATGAGCCCACTGAAAATGAAAAGCAAAGGATGTGTGCCAAATCTTATATGTCTGATTTGTTTGACCAAACATATGATTATCAAATGGTAAAAACAACAGAATTATGGGAGTACGGAGAATGTGACAGATCACTGACACCAAAGCTGGGAAATGATTTTAATCACTTGGAGCAAGTCAGGCGTTTCATTTTGAAGAAGGGATTTCAAGAGCCCCTGATTATTTCCTGTGACCTGCACACTGGCTGTGCTTATTTGACTGAGGGGAACCATCGCCTCTGGGTGGCTCTGAGAGAAAAAAATCCCTTTTGTAGCCTGCCATGTGATTCCTCCTCAATGGTTTCCACCCAATGGATCATTTGAAAATGTCAAAGCAGATCTTACAATATTACAGTGTAATATTTCCAGAGCATTTAGGACTAACAGTTCTCAACGCCAAGCAAGTTCAGTCATAAATCAATAGTCATGGTTATACTAGCCCTTTTACCCATGGGTAAATAGCGTTTGCCCACGGGAAAAGACTTTTTTGTGTGTAACCGCTTTTCCCAGACCGAAACTGCCCTAGGGTTATTTCCATGGATACATCAAAAAGAACAAAAGAACTTCCCATGACAGTTCCTGAACTGAAAAGTACGGTTTATCTGCTCCCTGAGGTGGCTTGGCCAATCATAAAGCAGAACGCAGCTAATACAGGAAATAGCGTGAGGCGCTCTGAGGTGACCTCTGAAACACTTGGCTAATTTCGCGCCTACTTCTAGCACGAGGTAACATAGCAGGGTTTCGTGCATCACTGTGAGTATTTCTTTCTTTATTTATTTTCATGAGTTTGCCCTTCAGACTGCCAGTTACGAAGTTGATTAAATTATAATCTTTCTGTTTATCTGTTTATAGGAACGCTAGTCAAAATGAAGATCCCTATTACAACGGATATTTATTTGCGGCACGAAATCAAACAAGGCCGCAGGGAATCAACAACACCGGTAATACCCTGTATGGTGTTAGCATGGCTCAAAGTCAGCCTCCACTGCATTATCCAGCGATGTTAAATCCCTACCCGATTTACCAGAACCCTGTACCCGGTACAAGCAATCACCTTCAGTTTGAACCAGACAGGGATGTCCAGCGCTAGTCCAACTCCAAGTGAATCCTCGAACCAAAGCGACGATCGTAACAAGCGCAGTAGCTGGTCGTTGACTGAAGAGAGATGCTTAATTGCCACTTTTAAGGAGTACTACGATAGACTTAAGTCTACAAAAAGCAGTCAAGCCAAAAAAAAATATGGGAAGATATTTTGAAGCAGTTTCAAAGTATGTGCTTTGACAATGGCGTGGAATCTGAAAAGTCATTAGCGCAGTTAAAGGAGAAGTGGCGGGCGCTCTTGGATAAATACAAAAGCGTATGTGAAAACAACAATCGCACAGGAAGGGAACGGAAAATGTTCAAGCACTATGAAGACATCGACAAATTTATGGCTTCATCAGACAAAGTGAATCCAAGATTTGTCAAGGAAACGAAAGCCCACCGACAGGATTGTAGCTCTGATGATACCAACGATATTTTATCGACCGGAAATCAAGATTGCAGTAAGAAACCAGAGAAACTGCCGCCCAGCTCTGCTAGAGGAGATAGTGCGGATGCAGAGACAACTGGAAAAACTGGGCAAAAGGATGAAAAAGGACCAAAAAAGAAGAAGAAAAGGCTTAGCGGCGATGACATGGAGCTAGCAATCCTTGACATGAAGCAAGAAGCCATCCAAAGATCCGAAGAAAATGACGAGAGAGTTTTTGAAGCTCTCCTCAAATCTCAGGCAGAAGCGCAGCGACAACACCAAGAATTTGTTGTGTCTGTGTTAGGAAAACTCGGAGACATATTTGCTTCCAAAAAATAGGTTTAACTCAGCGCTTTTATTCCAAAGAAAAAAGGAACTGTTTACATGATTGTTGCAAAACTGCAAAAAGAAATTTTAATTGATCTTGAATAGTATTTTGGACACTAAAATACACAGTGCTGTAAAATGGTTACAACCGCTGTTTCTTAAGTATAATAGACGTTACAGTTGTTTAGCAAACAGAATTTTTATATTTCCTGTAATTATCCCGTGTAAAATTCTACACCATTTTTGATTGATTTTATATTACTATATATATATACATATTTATTCAATCTGCTGTTACTTTCAGGTTTGGATCAATGGGATCAGATATATGATTGCTTAAATAAATTGCAAAGCAAAATATAATTATTTCGTAACCTTCTATAATTTAGGACGCAAAGAGGACAAAATCAAGGGGATATATGTCTATTGATTTGCAACGTATTGAACAAGGGCTTGTAGAACCGCAGCTGCAGCCTGGGAGGGGGGGCCGCCGTCGTCATCATCATCATCATCACTATCATCATCATCACTATCATCTATGTCGAGTTCATCTCCTCGTAAAACACAAATGTTATGTAGCACGCAGCAGGCGATGATAGTGTCCGGTATTCTGTCACTGTCTTCGTCTAGGCGCTTAAGTAATACCCTCCACCTTCCTTTGGTCATACCAAATGCATGTTCGGATACTATTCTCGCCTTGGATACCTCTCGGTTGAAATTCCTCTGGTCACGCGTAAGCCCACCGTTATCCTTAAATGGTCGGATGAGCCAGGTTTTGTTTGGATAAGCAGTGTCTCCCACGATAAGTGGGCGCACTACAGTTCCGCCTAAGTCAAATGTAGGTTCCATTAGGATATTCTCATCTTCAGCAGCCCAATAAACGTCAGTTAAACGCAGCATCCGAGCATCATGTAGACTTCCAGGAAAACCAGTGACCACGGATAAATAGAGGCCAGAGGCATCAACTATTCCCTGTACTAAAAAACTGTAGAAATGTTTCCGGTTAAAGTAGTCTTCATGGTTAATTTTCGGGGCCTTAATAGGTACATGGCTTCCATCTATTGCTCCAACTGCATAAGGTAATTTACTTTTATTGTCGAAGCCTTTAATTTTTTTAGCTATCTCTGCTACAGTAGAAGGAAATTTGATAAACTCATCTTGAAGTCGGCATATTTCTTGAACAAATTCATGGCAACACTTTACAACAGTCGGTTTTGCAAACCCAACCATCAGTCCACACGAGCGGTAGCACTCTCCAGTAGCTAGTCGCCAGAGGCTTGCACCGACGCGCTTTGGAACTGGAATGGCATCTCGCATCCTAGTGTTTTGCCGCTGGAGCACCGGTCCAACGAGCTGGCATATATATTCAAAGGTATCGCGCAAAACTCTAAAGTTTTCTTTCCACCAGTGATCCAGTGCATTGTTATTTAGAAGTTCCTGAAACCAGTTCTGTGGTCGTGGAAATACCCAAGCTCTTCTAGGCCGGCGAGCAAATTGGCGACGAGCTCGTAAATTTAAATACAATGCCGACAAACCTTGCAGGTAGCGTAATCGAAAGCGCCTTCTTCGGTGTCTTCTCGCAAAAAACTGCTGGACTGTTATGTTTATGGAAGACTGTCGAATAATAAGCAGGAGAATCACTGAAATTAAGCTTACTAGATTTCGATTCGTGTCATCCATGTTGATCTCCACTTTTCCCGCCAATTCACAAGGTCAGTTAGCTCATATTTTACCCTGAGGGGTGTCTTTTACTGTGTAACTGCATCCCCAAGGGTAAAGTGAAACCTGAGCTAAACCAAACCCAAGCCATTTACCCTCTGGAAGACCCCAAACCCAAGGTGTGTGTAACCACTACTAATAACTCCCAAACAAAAATCCTGGGGTAAGCTTATAATTTGACAATCTGAAGCAAAACCCTCATTCTGCTTTTAATGGTAATTTGCCACTGAATTGTCCTGAATGGGTTTTGATGTCCTAGGTCATGAGTTTAAAACACTGTTAACAATTTCACTACTAAGCGTCTTGAACAGGGTGTCCTTAAATGCCTCTGTTAACATTGAATTTCATTGGCTCCAAGACACAAGACAATACTAGTTGCTCGTGGAAAGGCATTTTGAATAGCCCTCTTAGTTAATTTTGGTAACAATAACATGCACAAAGCTGCGTAGAGCCAGACGTGCTTTACACAAAAATAATAATTTAACAAAACTGTTTTCCTTCGGGAATGAGTTAGAAAATTACAGGAGTATTCCCTACACAGGGAAATGCATTGAAACAAAAGATATTAACACTCACCTCTTTTCCGCCCTGCCGCTAAACGAACTTTGAAGGGATTGATATGATGAACCATCAACAATGAAGACCTGAGATTACACGTACTCAAAGCCTGGTATGTCCTTAGATGAACCTCCTATTGCTGAGTCGAGACACCATAACATCGCTGTGCACTGGCCCTCGAAAGTGTGACCGATAGATATGACTGCTCGACAATCATGCTCGACGATCGAAAGGAATCTTAAAAAATCATCACACCTCTGAAGGTTTCATTCAAAATAAGTACATTATACTGGTTTTCTGTTTCAATAGGAATCTTAATATCGCCAAATCTAACAAAATGAAACAAGATAAGCGTAAGAAATTCTATTATTTTATCCTCCTCATCAACAACGACTTTGCCCGCCATTTTGAAAAGTCACCGAAGCGAGACATGACGTCATACTGGCATGAGGACTGAACCACCGATTTCCTGGACATATAGGTCTTCGCATCAGCGGGCGGAGCAGAAGCCAATCGGATCTCTACTCGAGTCCTGTGTGTCTTTCCATGAGGGGTAACCACAGTGTATGACCTTAGCGAGGACACTTTCTCGACAGTGCCATGGGGCCAGGCTAAATGCTTGTGCTGAGGATTGGGTTTTGTATGCACCCATTGTCCTGGCTGAATTGCATCATGTGGCGTTCCTCCCAAATTTCTGTCGTAGTAATGTTTCGCTCTAGTACGGCGCCCCTCAATCTCATTTTTGTCGGTTTTAGAATAGGCAACAACAGGCTACAGGAGCGAAGGCATCATAGGAAGGATACCTCCGGTGCGGCGGGAGAGTAGCCTTTGAGCAGGAGAGTGTTCTTGTCCTTGTTGGGTAGGGAGTATTCCTGCAGTCCAGTAGTGCCATATGAATGTCCTTGTTCGTTTGATATATCCTCTTCACTGTTTTTACTGCGGTTTCTGCCTTGCCATTTCCTTGTGGCCAATATAGTCAGGTCTCTTAAGGTCACGATCATTACAGAGTTGACAAAAGCACCAAACTTTGCACAGCTATAGCTTATTGCTCTACTACGAATATTAGAAGGGGTGCCCAATGCAGATATGCCACTGAAGCGTGCTATAAACCAGGATTTAATTTTTGTAAATTTGACCGGGCGGGGTCCCTCTGGTGCCTCGTTTGAAAATTGAACCAATACCAATACCCTTCTCGTGTTGTAAATAACAATTTCACTCGACCATCTAGCATTCTCATATATAAGAGGGTCTCAATGGGGTTAACCGATAGGCGTAAAACGGCCAAAAATTTAGTCGATAGCCGTAAAAATTGAAAAATTTTAACCGTTAGCCGTAAATAGAGTAAAAAAGAGTTAACCGTAAAAGAAACTTTTCTCTAGATTTGCTACTTTTAAGGGAGCTACTAAACTCACTTATGGTTGCGTTTTTTATTTCCCGGCTAGTGTGACTCCGTACGCACGTTAGGCGAAGCGTCTTTTAGGTGTTGACCAAGACCTAGGCTCCATTTCCCTAACTCTCTCGGGAAACTAATTTTTTCCATAGCGAAAGTGTGGCTTCTTTCTGGGGATTAATATTTGTGATTTGCAGGAGGTCGTGCCCTCGAAACACAAGTGAAACAACACGCAGAGATGTCACTGAAAAAACAGCCTTTCCCTGTTTTTCTCTGACGCTACGGTAGACATTGCCAGGCCTAGTCCCTGTACGGCATCTTCCCACGCAATCTCGGTCAAGGCATTTCGGTGGCGGACTCACTCGGACCACGTGACTCGAAACGCATTAGCCGCGCGGAATAATGAGCCCTACGGACAAGGCAACGGCAGACAGTCGTTCCGTACAGTCCTTCGCTATCATTAAAAACACTGGACACGGGAATTTTGTTATTGGCCGTTTTCACGCTAGAGCTAGAAATGGATTATCCGTCTGAGACTAGCCTGTGTACAGTCGCGCCCTCCCCTCAGACACCCCTTCTCCAATTTTTTCTGAGGGGAGGGGGCGGCTGTACACAGGCTATCTGGAACGGATAATCCCGTCTTCAAACTGTCCGTCGAAATTGACGGATGAAGTCAGGCGGATTGTTCATTCAAAATTAAAACTATTAAATTAAGAAGTATTACCTATCTGACGCGAATCATCAAACGGATAACCCGTCTCGCACTAATAATCGGTCTCTAGTGTGAAAACGGCCATTTCTGTTATAAGAGAGTCTCAATGGGATTAACCGATAGGCTATATAGGTATGTGCCGCTGTGAAGGGTATGGTTTTCAAGCAGTTTACTCTAGGATAGGGTATATAAATCAGAGCGTTTGGGTCTAGAATAGGGTGTCATTTTTCAGGAAACTGATCAGTTGGTTGAAGATTTTATCTAGACAAGGGAAACAGCTACTCTAGGAGAGTCTCAATGGGATTAACCGATAGGCGTAAAACGGCCAAAAATTTAGTCGATAGCCGTAAAAATTGAAAAAAATTAACCGTTAACCGAAAATAGGGTAAAAAAGAGTTAACCGTAAAAGAAATTGTTCCCTAGATGTTTTTTATTTCCCGGCTAGTGTAACTTCGTACGCACGTGAGGCGAAGCGCCTTTTAGGTGTTAACCAAGAACTAGGCTCCATTTCCGGCGCTCTCTCGGGGGAAGAATTTTTTCCATAGCGAAAGTGTGGCTTCCTGCTGAGGATTAATATTTGCAATTTTCAGGAGGTCGTGCCCTCGAAACACTAGTGAAACAACACGCAGAGATGTCACTGTTTGTAAAACACGTTGCCGATAAACAACATTTCCCTGTTTTTCTCTGACGCTACTGTAGACATTGCCATGTTTAGTCCCTGTACGGAGTCTTCCCAAGCAATCTCGGTCAAAACATTTCGGTGGCGAACTCGCTCGGACCACGTGACCCGAAACGCATTAGCCGCGCGGAATAATGCGGCCTACGGACAAGGCAACGGCAGACGGTCGTTCCGTACAGTCCTTCGCTATCATTAAAAACACTACACACGAGATTTTTGTTATTGGCCGTTTTCACCTCAGAGCTAGAAATAGATCATCCGTCTAAGACTAGCCTGTGTACAGTCGTGCCCTCCCCACAGACACCCCTTCCCCGACTTTTTCTTACGGGAGGAGGTGGCTGTACACGGGCTATCTGGAACGGATAATCCCGTCTGCAAAGGCGGATTGTTCATTCAAAATTAAAACTATTCCATTTTTGAAATTAAGACGTATTACCTATCTGTCGCGAATCATCAAACGGATAACCCGTCTCACACGAATAATTCTTCTCTAGTGTGGAAACGGCCATTTCTGTTATAATGAATGTCGCGACTCGGGCTTGAGTTGGGCGTTCGCGTGTCTGCTTTTGCTTTTTCACAAAGATTATTTTTAAATTGACTATTGACATTTCTATGTGTGAAATAATATTAGAAGTGGAATACTTTATAAAAAGTATGATCTATCAAATGTTAAAATTTTTCAAAAGAATAGCATATTTCATCCCGAGATGATCCGAAGACCTTTATTTTGATTTAAAGATACAAAAAAAATATAGGTTAATTAATATTTAACTTTTTGAAATTAAAGAAGTTAATTTTTAACTTTTTTTGTTAACCGTAACTGAATAAAATTAACCGATAGCCGTAAAAGAGCCAAAATTTTAGCCGATAACCGTAAAAGCCACCACCCCATTGAGACCCTCTTATAATGAATGTCGCGCCCGGGCCTTGAGTTGGGCGTTTGCGTGTCCGCTTTTGCTTTTTCACAAAAGATTATTTTTAAATTGACTATTGACATTTCTATTTGTAAAATAATATTAGAAGTGAAATACTTTATAAAAAGTATGATCTATCAAATGTTAAAATTTTTCAAAAGAATAGCTTGTTTCCGTCCCGAGATGATCCGAAGACCTTTATTTTGATTTAAAGATACAAAAAATACTTGTTAATTAATATTTAACTTTTGAAACAAAAGAAGTTAATTTTTAACTTTTTTGTTAACCGTAACTGAAAAAAATTAGCCGATAGCCGCAAAAGAGCCAAAATTTTAGCCGATAACCGT
Organism: Porites lutea; assembly: GCF_958299795.1. Lineage (NCBI taxonomy): Eukaryota > Metazoa > Cnidaria > Anthozoa > Scleractinia > Poritidae > Porites > Porites lutea. The sequence continues at coordinate 11,544,018 of NC_133209.1, forward strand.
AAAAGCCACCACCCCATTGAGACCCTCTTATAACCTTATTGATTGTAAAAATAAGTTGATATTACTGTGCCCTTGAAGCTAGTTCACAGTCCGCCCACACTTTCATAAGTCATTTCTAAGATGGCCGCGTCTATGCTTCAGAACCTGCAAGAACTCAGCTTCTGGGGTTCTTTTTTCCTTGTCTAATGTATCTTAATTAGAGGAGAACTTGTTTTGTGTTTTAAGCCTTATTTATTAACTAGTAATAGTTCAGACACTACAGCTGCCCCTCTCTGTACTGGTGTATTGTCGGTCAATAGCATTCTTGCTCGTTGTGTAGCTCTTTGAAATATACCGATTCATAAGGAAGAGTTTTACACATATTCCATACAATAGGTGAGATAAATACAGGAAACGCAAGGTTCCATGCACAGTTTCAGGTCGATTTACACAGCTTTGATCAAAGCATTCTCAGTTTCGAGAATAGTTTATTCTAAACCATAAGAAAAGACTTAATTAGAAGCCGGGGTTGAATTTTTCGCTATTTCTCTTACATTCAGTTCATTTTATTTGCCGGAAAGGAAGCCTTAGAAATCAAAAGGACGTTTGATCAATTCACACTCGCGCATTCTAGTCTTATTTTAAACTTTATAGCGGAAGGACATCTGTGAGCAGGGAATAAGTCAGCACAGAATTTGATTGTCGTTGAATTTCTGTAATCGTCCATCGTTCCCGGGGGGGGGGGGGGGGGGTACTTTAGGGATGTGCCGCTGGAACCCTGGAACCCTTAACCTATAACAAAGCTAGTTCAGCTGAATTTTGCTACCCTATACTAGAGTAAACTCCCCAAATCCCCCTATCCTAGAGGAGGGTCTCAATGGGGTGGTGGCTTTTACGGTTATCGGCTAAAATTTTGGCTCTTTTACGGCTATCGGTTAATTTTATTCAGTTACGGTTAACAAAAAAAGTTAAAAATTAACTTCTTTAATTTCAAAAAGTTAAATATTAATTAACCTATATTTTTTTTGTATCTTTAAATCAATTCAAAATAAAGGTCTTCGGATCATCTCGGGATGAAATATGCTATTCTTTTGAAAAATTTTAACATTTGATAGATCATACTTTTTATAAAGTATTCCACTTCTAATATTATTTCACACATAGAAATGTCAATAGTCAATTTAAAAACAATCTTTGTGAAAAAGCAAAAGCAGACACGCGAACGCCCAACTCAAGGCCGAGGCGCGACATTCATTATAACAGAAATGGCCGTTTCCACACTAGAGAAGAATTATTCGTGTGAGACGGGTTATCCGTTTGATGATTCGCGACAGATAGGTAATACGTCTTAATTTCAAAAATGGAATAGTTTAATTTTGAATGAACAATCCGCCTTTGCAGACGGGATTATCCGTTCCAGATAGCCCGTGTACAGCCACCTCCTCCCGTAAGAAAAAGTCGGGGAAGGGGTGTCTGTGGGGAGGGCACGACTGTACACAGGCTAGTCTTAGACGGATGATCTATTTCTAGCTCTGAGGTGAAAACGGCCAATAACAAAAATCTCGTGTGTAGTGTTTTTAATGATAGCGAAGGACTGTACGGAACGACCGTCTGCCGTTGCCTTGTCCGTAGGCCGCATTATTCCGCGCGGCTAATGCGTTTCGGGTCACGTGGTCCGAGCGAGTTCGCCACCGAAATGTTTTGACCGAGATTGCTTGGGAAGACTCCGTACAGGGACTAAACATGGCAATGTCTACAGTAGCGTCAGAGAAAAACAGGGAAATGTTGTTTATCGGCAACGTGTTTTACAAACAGTGACATCTCTGCGTGTTGTTTCACTAGTGTTTCGAGGGCACGACCTCCTGAAAATTGCAAATATTAATCCTCAGCAGGAAGCCACACTTTCGCTATGGAAAAAATTCTTCCCCCGAGAGAGCGCCGGAAATGGAGCCTAGTTCTTGGTTAACACCTAAAAGGCGCTTCGCCTCACGTGCGTACGGAGTTACACTAGCCGGGAAATAAAAAACATCTAGGGAACAATTTCTTTTACGGTTAACTCTTTTTTACCCTATTTTCGGCTAACGGTTAATTTTTTTCAATTTTTACGGCTATCGACTAAATTTTTGGCCGTTTTACGCCTATCGGTTAATCCCATTGAGACTCTCCTAGAGTAGCTGTTTCCCTTGTCTAGATAAAATCTTCAACCAACTGATCAGTTTCCTGAAAAATGACACCCTATTCTAGACCCAAACGCTCTGATTTATATACCCTATCCTAGAGTAAACTGCTTGAAAACCATACCCTTCACAGCGGCACATACCTATATAGCCCATATATGGCAGTACCCCCCCCCCCCCCCCGGGCCATCGTTCTTCTAGTGATAAGCTAGCCGTTTGTCACTCGTCTTGCTTGTCTGGGGCTGAGTCTTATTCCGGTCAAAGAGAAAGAAAGAGTGTCTGGCAAGGTTTCCAATCAAAGATTTGTGAACTTGTGTCTGGCAAACTCTCCAAGTGTTTATATATACACAGTACGCATCTTATAACTTCATCTGCGCTTAACGAGTGTCGTTAAAATTTTGGTCCATAACTTTCACTGAAACAACTGCTCCACAGAATGTCACTGATAACACGTAACGCAAAAGAGTGTCGAAGTATGACTGCACAATAAATGTAAAAAATCTACCTAAGCGATCCCTTGGAATGTTCTGTCTTTACGTCATCCTGACCATTTCGTACTTGCGGGCGCAAACAATAGAAACGTCATCATTACCTACCGATTCCTCGCGGCCCCTGTTCAAGCAAATCGAGATTTTTTCTATATTTAACTGTATGACTATATATTTTAACTGTAAGTACTTTCCTTAATATACGTGCGAGTTACTAGAGTGCCTCCTCGGCGAAATCCCTGCGGGGGCAATTATTTCTTGTTTTTATGTCACTTTAAGCTGAAAAGAACTTATGGCATTAGCGATTCACAAGCGAAATTTCAGAAAGAAAGGAATTGTCAAGAGTCTGTTGTATCGCATGTCAGGGAATTACGACAGCTGTTCACGAAGAGCAAGCTATGAAAGGGCAGAACCCAAAGTTGTTTTAATAGTTCTTTCCTAAAGAGTTAATTAATTTTTCAAGCTTACAAAACTGGATGCCTTTCAGTCCCTCTTTCTCTGCAGGACGCATGTTCATGTTTTGGCAGAGAAGCAAGCATCGTGGCACAAGTCATATCATCTACAATTCCCGCAGTGTGTCTAGGGTGGACAAAGCAAAAACAAACAAAAAAGAATCTGGTCTCATAAACGAAAAAAGAAACAAGCTAGCCCAAGCTTGAAAAAAAACAACAACAAAAAAAACAGCACAGTTTTTCTTACCACAGTACAGATGCCGACTGTGCATGGTGTAGCTAGGGTGGCCAACTTCATGAAGCCTCTACATATGGCTCTGATGCGGCACCTACATCTACATCTATTTAATTCCTCTTCAACGTTTTACACATCAAGAAGAGTTAAGAAATAAAAATATAGATATAAATAAAAAATAAAATATATAACTAAGAAGTTGCAATACTTAAAACAAAACTTAGAATAATTGTGCTCTACAATAAAATGCGGAATAATTATACACATGTAACAAAATCGGACGACCGGGTACAGACCGAATTGGACGACACGAAGTTCTGTTACCAATTAATCATAACTATAAAAAATATGTGGTATTTGAGCCTCTTTTAATTAAAACACAAGGAATTTCGAAGGGTTTTTTTTTTCACTGGCGCTGAAAAAAAGTCATTGCAGCTCGCGTGCGATGGCGCGTACTGTCCAATTACTTATCTACTTGCGCATGACGCGTACTGCCCCTATTACACTGTCCTATCAGTGCTGAAATCAAGACAGTTGATAGCCAATCAAATTTGAGAATTTTGTTATAGTTACGATTAATTGGGTAATTTACTAGTTCAGTTAAGATAAGGGGTCGAAAGGGTTCTTGATCTTACTGCGTACTTATAACCGTTGGCGCGGGTAAGAATATTACTGATTTCCTGATTTGTTCAATCAGAGCACAGTTAAAAAATATGATCTGAGAACTTTCTTTAGTGTCCAACTCAGGCTTATTAACTCAGTCTCAAAACTACACTTGTCACAGCGGTATACCGACAGGTACCGACAGGTACCCACATAACAACTTTAGTCTGCTATTGACGGGTATTTCGCTGTTAAACGAAAACTGAATTGCTGCGTCCTCCCCCTAAAATAATTGAAGTACAAGAAGTCACATTTACCTTTTATATAGAACATTGCCAGTAATATTGAAAAATCGCTGCCAAAAAACGCATACCGTGTGGCACGAAATTTTTGCGGGTTCTAATTTTTGCGATTTTTGTGATCTTTCCAGCGATCCGCAAAAAAAAGTTTCCGCAAATAAAAATTACCGCATGATTTTTACCGCAAAAAGTAAATATTCTCTAACTTAAATTCGCTGCACAAAAATCAAGTACTAAGAAATCAATTACAACTTGCCTCTTTCATTCAGAGACAAAACGGCACACAATGAATTACTAGTGTTACATACCGTGGTATTGTAATATGTATTTATATGGAACGTACTTAACAAAAACGAAAATATTATCAATGCTCGGTACTGAGTACTTTCTGAAAATCGCAAAAATTAATTCCCAGCATGCAAGAAAAACCAATCTGTCCTAGTCGCCAAAATTAGTTCCCGCAAAACACAAAAAATCGCCAATCCGCAAATATTAACTCCCGCAAAAATTTCGTGTCACACGGTAAGCATTGTAAGACTGAATATGATAAATTTTTTCCATTAAATTATCAAAATATTTCATAACTCCAACATAGTGTTATTGAACTGCCCTTCACACAGCAGCAGATATTGAAGTATATTTTATTATCGTTCATTAAAAATATTTCTCCGTTTCTGATTGGCTCAAATCCCACGGCTAATTCTTCATAACAAGCTAGGGTTGACCAAATTTGGAAGACGTTTGCTGTATCCAGAAAATGGCCTCAGTGGTACCACACAGGGCAAGGTAATTACCAGGAAAAGGGACAGAAACCGAGAAGCCCTGGGGACGAGGCTGTGTTGTTCTTGTGGAGCAGTAGGAAAAAGCTTTTCACGAAGAAGAAAATTGCGTGAGTAGTTCCTAAAAGCATGGACAGAAAACTAAGAATACAACTTGACGGATGATATCCGCTGTGGAATATCTGCTAGACTAAACATCCCTTTATGTGCCGAACTACTTTTGTCCTGAAGTGCAGACAAAAAGTATTGGAGAGCTGGTAGAAACACAAGCCCGCCGAGCAATCACCGAAAATGGAGAAGTTACAATCCTCTGTAGGTACATAGGGATTGAGACTTGTCGGTGAAAAGCCTGATATAGGGATCAAGGACCATACCATCCGACATTGCAAGCTTATCGATGTGTCAGTACCATCCGACCGAAACACCTCGACAAAGGTCATTCAAAAGATCTGGAAATACAAAGACATTATCGTTCTCACTTTATCTCTCTTTTAACCAGTAATCAATATCAAATTTTAAAGGAAAACCTTTACCTTGGTGGCAACTTTGCAGGCGAAATGAAAGTGCCGACCAGAGAGTAAGCCGAAAAAAGCGATTGGTAGGCCACTCCTCGGTGGACCAATCCAGTCCCTCTTTTGTGCGGGGAGGCGGGAATGAAGATGTTCGGAGTGGAGGTCCATCCCAACGATTTTTAGGCAGGTATCTCTACCCTTTAGGTGTTTTCTACAAACACGAACTCAGGCGTGAAGGGTATTATGGCAGACCGGCAAGGGCAGGGGCGGGGGGGGGGGGGGGGGGAGGGTGCAGAGTTTAAAAATCATAAAGATAGTGATGAAGATAAGCAACCCCCATGATTGTGGACCAGGATGCATTCAACCAAGTGTACAATGATGGTGAAGAAAAAGGAGCTTAGCGCAGCCTGAAGGCCGGAACAAAATATCCGCAAAATATTGCCCACGCCACTTCATCCAAAGAAGGGGTAGATAATCGTAGTGTATTCCTGTAAGCACTGGCCTCGTAAAACTTAGCCATTACGAAACCCCGACCACTGGCCATTATAAAATCAAAAATTCATCCACTCAAATATATTTAACAGTAAAATGCGGCTTAGGGATCAAGTCATTTATACTGCGCCCTTCTGAGGAGGCGAGACGAGAAGCCTTTTCCCAGGTTGATTATTCAAATTATTTAAAAGATTTCAAGGTATTTATTCCAAAGTATATCAGTTACAACAATTACAGTAATTATCACATGGCAGTCATGCACACTTGGACTACACACCGAAGCATACATGCAATTATGCAATTACTACACATAATCAGCCTACTTTTTAAAGCTATGCCGTTATTTCACAAGTGTTTTTCAAAAAAAAAAAAGAAGAAGCTAAACTAAATTCACTAAACTCACTGTTAATTAAAGAGCTAGCTTCTTCGAGGGGACTATCGTTGATCAGACATGATGATACTTTTATGGACTTTAGACGGCGCGTTAACTCCCAAATAAAAACAGAGAATTCAGATTTAGAACAGTCAAGAGTAAGGAGATTTGACTGTAGCCGAAGCCAGCAAATTCAAGGTCCTTGTTTAGAAAGGTCTCTACGTTCTGGGTTGATTTGGCAGAATCGAAAATTAACGTATCATCAGTGTAGAGAATGACCTGAGGCAGAAAGCGTGCGTAGCTACCTATAAGCACGGTACGCACGTGCGTACCTGAAAACGTAGAGGGTTAAAAAAAAATGAAATGAAATAAAGGAAATAAAAACAATACTTATAACAATACTTATACTAAAGAAAACCAGATGAATAAATGATAATTTCAAAAAGCAGAGTTTGCCTGGGCTTGTAGCGTTGATTATTGAGAAGCAATCACGGACGTGCTTCAATTATTCAATGTTCAGGGAAAACGCTTTGACTTACAACGTAACCCCCTCCTTTAATCAAGGCACCCTTAAAAAATTGGGACTTAAAGTTGGGGGGGTGGGGGTTAAAAGGGGAGATTTGGAAAATTGTCGGTATCTCATTTACACTTCCTTGGGGCACCCTGACTGTGATTGGCCTCGGAGACGATCGAGAGACAGCTGTTGCCGACTGAGGTGACCTGTTGACGATCAGAGAGATAGGACTTAAACCAATCCAAGTGTCCTCAGTCAGATGAGCAAGAGCCAACTCATTTGAGAGCTTTCGGCTTTCAGGGGCCAAGAGGTGGTTCTCCTTGAGGTAGGTATTACAGCTAACACTGAACCGCTTCCTCGACATGTAAGAGTGTGTCTATAACATGCACTAGTTGTTAAAGACGTTTTGAAGTTTACATACCAAATACAAGTTTAAAAAAAGTAACTTAGTATGATAGACACAAAACAAACAACACAAATGCTAAAAAGCGCCGTAGCAATACAATATCCTAGTTCCTATCCTACTGACATGCATACATACGGTTACAGCTCAGTCACGGGGGCAAGTTAGCGCTTATACTCCTTCGACAATATGGATCAACCAAAGAATACCTTTCTTTAATAGTTTTAATAAGTAAACCAGGCAAACTGCAAGACATTCCTCGAACTTAAATAACCAGAAAACCTGTCAAACCGATTAAATCACCTAAAAATAGCACATCTCCGCATTTCATTAATGAGGGAAAGACTTCATCAAAAGGCTGACTTCATCGGCGTTGATGTATTAAATTATGACGTCTCAATAACGTCATCACCTGAAATCCCTTTTTATCGATTTTTAGGCTGTTAGGTACATTTTATGGCCACCGAGACATTCCTTGTAGAAACCTTGCACAGAATTGATAAAAATAATCATCATTTTCGTACCTCTATACGTTGTGGAGGAGCAAGTTCGGGGCGTTATTGCTACGAGTTTTATGTAAGTACTACACTGTTTCTTCCTGGATGTAAAGTACCATGAAAGTACTATGAAGTAAAAGATTAAAACGCCACATGACGTTATAAATGAACAAACCTTTCGATCTTCTTTAATCAAAGCTCCCGGTTTCTGAGCTTGCGAAATCAGATATGCAAACCCGGGTATTATCGCTTGTTTAATTCATGGCATCTAACAACAACATCCGTTATTTAACGCCCCCAAAATAAAGGCGAGAAAACAGGGCGTTCTATTGAATTTACCCAATTATAAATCATCGTACCAAAAATTATTAATCACGACTAGGCACTCTGTGTGTTTGCTTTCAAGCCAAAGAGAGAGAAAGGTAAGTGTTACTGTTAAGAAGAAAGAAGAATCTCGCACCAAAATCATTATACAATGGGTTAGTTCACAAAAACGACAAAGACATGAAAAATGAGAAATATTCACGGTCTTGGAGATGTGAACCTTCAAATAGAAAACATCACTTGGACGTGCGCTGGTCAAATCTAATTCAATAGGTTCTCATATTTTTAAAACATTTTTGTGTTTGAGTGAGCGTCTAGTATATGGCCAAGCGCACAAACCAAAAACAATTGAACGAATAGAAGCCTCCTAGGATTGGACGATATTGCTTCTCTCAAACCTAGCTAACCTGATTTTCCCGTTTAGATGCTGCGTTGCTAGTACGTATTGGTATTAGTGGCTGCTCCTTGCAAAAGCTTCTGAACTAGGCTATTGCTTTGTAAGGTTATGTAGTGATTCTGTAGTGGCACTTCATTCGAGTGGCAACTAATGAAGACTTGATCAGTCGAAATCTTAGCTGTTAAGGGAAACTAGACGTTCTTTTTTACTCTGACAAATGAGCACTTAACATGCACAACACACAATTTAAGTAGCTGTTGTGTTTTATTTTCTGTTCACTCTGTTACAATCAAAGATCCTTCAGCTAATATTAACAACGTTCCGCATACAAACGTATGGAGAACGCTCCTTTAATATTTAAAATTAAATTCATTTAAAAGATTCATGAATTTGCCTTTAATTTCTACATGAATAATCTAAACGGTTACGTAGAACCAAAACGAATTCAAACTGCGGTTTGCTCGGCTATTATTTTGCCCAGCAGGCACCTTATTTCAAACTAGGATTTTTGATAACCAATTAAAATGAATAAATCCAATATTCTAATGCAATCCTTTAAAACATTCGAGGCCTTACGAAGTTACATCGCGTACAGGTGTCGAACATCATTTCGCCACTAAATACTGATCTGTACGATGAGAAAAAATTTTCATCCAGTTCTCTTATCACTGCTAGCTCACTTCCCGAAATGTTACTTTACCCCAGTAAGAGACAGCCGCGGCCGGATTCAGAATCAACTGCATTTTAAGAGCTTCACTGATCAATTATGCTTGGTAAGCAATTGTTACCATCTGCCTAGTAGATTCAAACAAACTAGTTATTGTAAAAATTTTAGGTTGTATAATCTTAGGTGCTAGTAGACTTTAAAAACAGGTATTGACTGCTTAACATATGTTCATCTTCGCCTTTGAACAGTGGAAAATGTCAATTTGCTGTTGTCCGCAACTTATATTTGTTTTTTATGCCGTGTTATACCCTTTTAAAAGTCGTCTGCCTCAAAGAATAATTTAAAGAGCTGTCGGTTGCACCAACGTTTTGCTCGCGATAATTTGTTTTTCCTTGCATTTGTCGTGCGAAGTGTTGACAACAATAATTCATTAATCATTGGGAATTATTCGTAAAAGGTTTTAAAGTAGTTGAACAACAATAGCTGAAGTATGGTTCATTATTGATGAATGTAGTAAAAAGGAATGGCTTCTATCCTTGAAGTTAAAAAACAAAAAATTAAGTGGCACCAACGTTTACCCTAAGGTACGTGTTTTATAAACATATGTTCTTCATGAAAATGAAAGTTTTATCCGCCCTCTCTTAAATACAGGAAGTATATTCTGAACTTTTGAAGACATCTGCTGCAGTTATAGGATAGAGAGCTGCCGCTCTCACTAACCTAATTTAAAAAAAAAGAAAACAAAAAACAGATGGCTCTTACTACCAGAAGTTCTTGCGTCTCTCAGGTTATGTTATTAGCTGTGACCATTCCCTGTTCATAGTTATTTTCCGTTCCAGTTTTTTTAATCTGATAAAAATAAACAAAAACAACAACCAAGGTATTATTGTATATCCATCCGTATTTCCTAGAATCTCTTCTCTATGCTAACCTATCCACGGCTCTAATTCTTTCACTTTTTCTCGTTTATTGAGGATTTTTGAGCGGTTATAAATGATTTTTAAAACTCAACAATAGCACAATATCGTCCAAACATGAGTAAAATTAATGAGAATATTTTATTGACCTGCTGTGCAGACATAAGTGAGAACTCCGCTCATTGTTTAGCTTAGTGCTTGCTTGACAATGGATGGCTAGCGAACTTTGAAAGTTTTAATTATCGCTGTACTCGGTGCCATAATTCAAGGCTGCCATAGAATTTGGTGTGTTTCCCAAGGTATTTAGGCCACTAACCATCTTTCAGAGGACTCAAATGCTAATGGAAGGGAGAAATCAATTATTCAGCAACGAAAAGTGCGTCGGCGAAAAACATATGTTATCAAAAGCTGAGTGTTTTATACCTCTTAAATGTGGTAGCTATTTAGGATGAAAAAAGCACGGCATGGTAAAGAAGCAACAGAAGAGTAAATGGAAAGATAAAACCGGTTAAAAACTGAAAAAAAAAAAAAAAAAAAACTGGGTTAAAACAGTAAATAAATAAATAATGCCCTGAACATTTTAAGTCACTGTATTTTAAATTTATATAGTGTCCCAGGACCGAGCAATTTTTTTCCTAATTCCTCAGGTTTATGCTACATTCTAGTGAAACGTTAATGGGTTTTTCAAAAGTATAAACAACTCGCAGGCTATAACTTTGTTTGTAATTTTCAGCTTTTGAAGTGGATTGTTCTCTTTCGTTACTCTTTCAAGTATTCTCATATGGAAAGCGGTTCTTTCGTGTGAAGATGCTTCTATTTTGTTCAATTAGACACTAAAAGTACCTAAAATCAAAATTGCGAACTAATGTTGTTGAGGCAGTAAAAAGATGTTGCAGGAGTTGCGCTTTCTACACCCTTAACTGATGCCTGTAGGGATCATGTATTGCCTCGCATAAATTAAGTATTGATCATCTGAGCTCCGCACTCAGTGCATGTGAATTTAATGACTCAACATTTTGGCCAGGCGTTAGTCGTGAAATATTTGATGGAAAAGAGCTGAAAAGGCATTCTATAAACATAAAATATTTATTTATTAAATTTAATATATTGTATGCTGGACAATTTGACAAATCGAGGCTAATAAGAGACGTGTGTTTTTTCAGTGACAGCCCGTCAAAAACAAACCTTATAACGCCAAACATCAATCCACGAATGTAAACATTCTTGAAATCATTGTACCGTTTGATTATCTCTTTTAAGCTAGTAGTTCTAAGAGGGAAAAATGTTGATTTTCCAACGAACAATAGCTGACCGAAAACCGAAAAAAATCGTTTGCACTAATTAAAAACCTGCCTACCGGCAACGACTGCATGCCCCCATAGAGCTTTCCTGAATTAACAACAAAATAAAACACAGTAGTTAGGTGGGTTGTGTTGCCAACAAAACTGAAAATCTAAATCACTAGGTTAGTTATAACATCGTCGGATAATGGCCAAAAAACAAAGCCGGATGTTTTCGTTGAAGACAATTCAGGCTTCAACAGTCTGAACAGCAAGGGACAACTAGCCGAAAAGGTAGGCCAGTTATGCCAAGGTTGTAGGAGTTTTCGTAATTTAACCTCTGACATCAAAACACAGTCTTATTAAAGGATTATCTGAAGTTAACTAAACTCCTCTGTTATGGACTCGTAACCAATTTAACAGGCTTTCACTAGCAGATTTCTTCAGAAGTTAAGAGGTCATCTGACACTAAAAAAAGCAATTTAAGTAAACACCTTCAGCACCTTCAACCGAAAGTGAATTTCCCCATAATTTAGCGATCATGATACTGTAAATAATAAGTGAAAGTAAAATGTGAACTGGAAGAAAATGTAGTAAAACATTTAGTAAAACTGTTGGTAAAACAGGTTACTTCGGAGAAAGGAGCAAACTAGAAACTTGATGAATTATGCCCTTTCAACCACAGCTTCGCATCTTATTATTAAATACTAATATCATAATGGTGATGACCATCATTTTAACTGTAGTATAAATAAACACATTTTTATTTCGTCTTAAATTTCTTAGTGGTGCACACGATAACCTGAAAAACAGGCGTGCTTTGCGCGTGCGCCCCAAAACCCGCCTGAGTGTCCCCAATTAACACACAGGTTGACAGGCTATGGACACGAATGGCTCTTGAGGCAATCATCGCCCCAACTGAGTAACATTGACCGTTCGACTGTGAAAATCCCTCAGGCAGGAGGCTCAAACCCTCGGGGCAACAAACTTTAAAACAAATTAAAAGAACACAGAAAATTTAAAAGGGCAATTTTATGATAATTTCAGAAAAAATCAATTATGCTAATTTAGAAGAGAACTTAAAAACTGTCATAATAGGGTACCTGTTTCACTTTTAACTTGATATTCTTACTAGCAACAATGAACGTTGCAAGAGGCCTTTATTGCTTTACACCAAGTTCCGAGGAATGCTGCAGTGAAATAGTGGTGAGAATAGACAGTGTCAAAAAACTTCAAACATTACCAAAAGCGAACATCTCAGCATAGAACCACCAATAGTTGGCTTTAAGGACTTTAAAACTTTTGTACACTTTAAAAAGAGTAATCAAGTGTTTAATACGAGTGCAGTCCAAAGTATTCTGGTTTTCAGTTAACTTTAAAATGCCTGACACAAGGTGAATGCAACTTGGTATTTTGCGAGTATTACTGACGCTCTATTGAAGACAGTTATTATACCTCGCTTAAACCTCAAGATCACGTTCAATCTCATTGCATTGCGTCATACATTTCCTTTTCTAAAACTTCTTGAAAAATATTTTTGCTCTTGCAGCTATTTTAATCTCACCTAAGAACAAAGAAGTTGAGAAGAAACTTGTCGCACAAAGATTACGAACAACTGCACGGGTTGAAGACCTCAATTAGACAACAGCCATGAACATTACACTAGTGGGCCATGAGTAACTCAACCAACACAACTCTCGGACAGTTACAACAGCGCAACAAGCAACATATTTTCGCAGAAGTTATTCCCATAGCAAGTTTGATCGTCCTCACGAATGGAGTCGTTTTTCTTCTCTTCTACAAAACGAAAAGCTTACGTACTCCAGCAAACTACCTGCTACTTAGCTTAGCCATAAGCGACTTAATGACAGGGTTGATAAATATCCCTCTGTTTATTGCTCAAACTTTAAACTCAGGTGATTATCGAATTATGTGTGCTTCAGTCCTCTTGCACAACGTGGCCTCATTTTCAATAGCCTATCATATAACCGTCATTACAGCAGAAAAATATCTTGCAGTAGTTAATCCGTTTGGTCGTAACATGATGAGTAAAAAGACAGTCTCCAAGACTGTGAGTATGGTTTGGCTTTGGTCGGCATTACTTGGAACACTTCCTTCCTTTTGGTTCGAAAAATGGTTGCTATCTCCTGAATCTTCCACCTTATACTTGTACGTCGGATACAACATTTTCTGCCTCGTCTTCGTGTTTTTGGTGCCGTTTATGTTTATGCTTTATGCGTACTGCGTCATGTTCAGAGCTGTTTCGAAATTCTTACAGAGAAGAGATTCTCGAACCTCGAAGAAGTCTACCAACGAGAAAAAGTGCCTGATAATTCTGTTGACAATGGCAGTTACCTTTGCCATCTGTTGGCTACCATTGTTTACAATGTTCTTAATATATTCTTTCAGTAACGTTGGATGGATTAATACCGCGTCTCACCCCGCCATGAAACACGTTGCGCAAACATTTACCATCGTCCGATATCTTAGCTCTGCGATCGACCCTTTGTTGTACACCTTCTTTAAGCAAGATTTTTGGAATGCTTTTCGTGTTCTCTTCTTGAATGAGCGCCAAGCGAGAACGCCATCTGTTACTCTGTCTATGAGGAAACTGGTTACACAAAGGTCTCCGGCCGGCAGTGATCAGAATGACCCGACTGTAGATGGAAGCCTTATAGAAAACCTCGCGACTGAAGAGATGGTTGAGCTGCACCAAGGCACAAACAAAACGAAATAACTTTTAAACCACATAGTCTGTATTGACATTCTGCGGAAAAACAGGATGGTCTGTTCTTTCTGTGTAAAACATTACGAAAACTTGGCAAGATGTGTAAAGCTGGCTGCCGACTACGTGAAAGCGACTAAAGTCACATATGTAGCCACCAATGCAATAAAAAAAAAAAAGGTTTGCAAACAAAAACGATTTTGTAAGCTGTTCATTATAGATTCATAGTTGACCACCTCACATAGTTGAGAGCTCGACTTAAACTTTGCTTCCTAGGTCCTGTACGATAGTACTCCATTGAGTATATGTGTATATAACCCCCGCTTTTTACTGTTCATAGTCTTGACAAAAAAAAGGGGGGGCTTTTATTGTTTACTTTGAGCTCTTTCTGATCTAGAATGATGTTTATTAACGACAAAAACCTACTTCTAGCTGTACCAGTTTTAATATACTCATTATAAAGATTTTCAAATGAGAGCTTGCAATAAAATGTTAGCTACATTGAATATGTTAGTAATTTTGGTAAAAGCTGCTTGAAATTGCTTGACATTTAGCTTTGTTTCTTATGTAAATCGTTATCTTGCGCATTTGGATCAGCACTGTTGGCCATTTACTGAATATGAATTTATTTCATGTAGTTAAAAGGGAGAAATACGAGAGAGTGAGAAAGTATATACTGTCGAGAACGCAAGTCTAGAAGCCTAGTACGTCGGTTGCGATAAATACGCCCATTTGCCCCGAACTACTCCATTCCACTTCCACGCATACAACGCAAGCTGTCAATAATAGGGCTGAAAAGTCGTTCGGTTTGTGGTATGAAGTATAACTGAGATAGGAGAAGGACACGCCCCAATTAAATACTAAGGAGGTGAAAAATAACGAAATTGCCAAACTGATGAATCTATCAGTTTATTGCCCTGATAATGTTTGAAGGATCGGGAGGAAAACGATTAAGAATATTCATCTGTAACTTAAGTAAGAAATATATTATAGGTAATGCTAGTTTTCTTAACTATGTGTATGAATGTA
This sequence comes from Porites lutea, assembly GCF_958299795.1. Lineage (NCBI taxonomy): Eukaryota > Metazoa > Cnidaria > Anthozoa > Scleractinia > Poritidae > Porites > Porites lutea. The sequence goes on from NC_133209.1 coordinate 11,559,160, forward strand.
AGAGAATATTAAAGCTCTAGATAATATAAAACCTTTTGTCAGTCTTTCACTACAGCGCCTTCAGTTCAAGTCTATGTTCTGTGTTCTATGAAAACTTTTGGCTTCCCGGTAAAACTAGGAAAAGAATGTCAGAGAAGCAACGTCAGCATTGTTAAAAAGCCATCGGTCTGAGTAGTTTATCTAGATATCTTATGTTAACTACCTGAAAGACTTACACAAATGCATTTAGAGTTATACTGATTAATGCCTGCTGACGAGAGGAAATAAGTTAAGGTAAGGCCTAAAGGATATTTAGCTGGGCAGATTTAACCGGGAGGGGGAGGTGGACGAAAAATCCGTAAAGGGGCGAGGGGAGGAAGGGGAAAGTTCCCGAGTCCACCCTCTCCCTTTTCATTTGTCATTTCTGGTGGGTCGTGTTATAGTTTTGCTTCAGGTGCTTTTTTTTTCACTGGGCCTTGTGGGTAGAATTGATAATATCAAAGAGAGGTATTCACATTTCCCTTCAGTTTCTTGTACTCCGTAACGGATAGAAGAGTGTGGTTAATTCCGCAGTAATGTTCCCGAATCTTCTTCATAAGCCCCGCTGGACAAATTTTTGTCTCGTGGGCTCATTAGGAACGAGCCAATGAGAAGCGTCCGACATTTGACATTTTTTTAGCTGTGACGTAAGAAAAGGACACCATTCCAAAGCACGAAGCATTGAAAGTATAGTGTTATCGAAAATTATTTGTTAAGCTTACAATTGGTATGAAAATATGTCCTCTTCCTCCAAAAACCAAACATTTTTCAACCATTTTCTCTGTTTAACAATAAAGCATTACCGCGAATCTTCGCATATTTTTGCACGGTGTCCTTTCCTTACGTCACGCTCCACATTTGGACACATTTGGCCGAGTGGGGGACTAATTCGAACGAAAGGTGAAAATATCGACAAGACTGCCTTCACTTTTAGCGCTCGTGAAAAAAAAGGATTCAATATTTCTGAAAATTTTTTTCGAAAATGAGTTCTTGAAAGATATGGAAATCTACCAAAAGAAAACAAATTGAAGGGTCAGGGGCATTTTAAGGGTCAGTATCTCAAGTAAGACTCCATAATATGTCCCCAATATATATAGAAGATTTCCTATGTTTCTATGCATTCCCCTGTTTTCCGTACGTTATCCCTTGTTTGCCGTGTTTTTCTACGTTTTCCTCTGTTTTTCCCTGACTCTCCCTGTTTTCCCGTGTTTTTCTACGTTTTCCCTTGTTTCCCCCTGTTTTCTATGTTTTTCCTTGATTCTTCCTGTTTTTCCGTGTTTTCCTATGTTTTCCCCTAATTCTCCCGGTTTTCCCGTGATTTTCTATGTTTTCCTATGATTCTCCCAGTTTTTCGGTGTTTTTCTACGCTTTCCCCTGTCTCCCCGTGTTTTCCTATGTTTCTCCCCGTTTTCCAATGTTTTCCTATGTTTTCCCCTGATTCTCCCTGTCTTTCGGTGTTTTTCTACGTTTTCCCCTGTTTCCCCGTGTTTACCTATGTTTCCCCTGTTTCTCCATGTTTTTCCGTGTTATTCCACGTTTTCCCGTTTTTTTTCTGTTTCTCACTGTTTTCCCATGTTTTTCCGTGTTTTTCTACGTTTTCCTCTGTTTTCCCGTGTTTTCCTATCTTTCTCACTGTTTTCCCATGTTTTTCCGTGTTTTTCTATGTTTTCCCCTGATTCTCCCTGTTTTTTATTGTTTTTCTATGTTTCCCGTGATTCTCCCTGTTTTCCCATGTTTTCCCTTGATTCTCCTTGTTTTTCCGTGTTTTTCTATGTTTTCCCCTGATTCTCAGTGTTTTCCAGTGTTTTTCTATGTTTTCCCCTGATTCTCCCTGTTTTTCCGTGTTTTTCTATGTTTTCCCCTGATTCTCCCTGTTTTTCCGTGTTTTTGTATGTTTTCCCCTGATTCTCCCTGTTTTCCCATGTTTTCTCAGTGTTTTCCTGTGCTTTTCTATGTTTTCCCTAATTCTCTCTGTTTTTCCTTGTTTTTCTATGTTTTCCCCTGATTCTCCATGTTTTTCCGTGTTTTTCTATGTTTTCCCCTGTTTCTCCGTGTTTTTCTACGTTTTCCCCCAATTCTCCGTGTTTTTCCTTGTTTTTCTATGTTTTCCCCTGATTCTCCCTGTTTTTCCTTGTTTTTCTATGTTTTCCCCTGATTCTCCGTGTTTTTCCTTGTTTTTCTATGTTTTCCCCTGATTCTCAGTGTTTTCCAGTGTTTTTCTATGTTTTCCGGCCTGATTCTCCCTGTTTTTCCTTGTTTTTCTATTTTTTCCCTTGATTCTCAGTGTTTTCCTGTGCTTTTCTTTGTTTTCCCCTGATTCTCTCTGTTTTTCCGTGTCTTTCTATGTTTTCCCCTGATTCTCCCTGTTTTCCCGTGTTTTTTTATGTTTTCCCCTGACTCACCCTGTTTTCCCATGTTTTTCTACGTTTTCCCCCAATTCTCCATGTTTTCCAATGTTTTCCTATGTTTTCCCCTGATTCTCCATGTTTTTTAATGTTTTTCTATGTTTTCCCCTGATTCACCCTGTTTTCCCATGTTTTTCTATGTTTCCCCTGATTCTCCATGTTTTCCGTGTTTTCCTATGTTTTCCCTTGATTCTCCCTGTTTTTCCGTGTTTTTCTATGTTTTTCCTGATCCTCCCATGTTTTCCTATGTTTTTCTAGTTTTTCCCTGATTCACCCTGTTTTCCCATATTTTTCTATGTTTTCCCTTGATTCTCCTTGTTTTCCCGTTTTTTCTACGTTTTCCCCTGTTTTCCCCTGTGTTTCTATGTTTTTCCTTGATTCTCCCTGTTTTCCCATGTTTTTCTATGTTTTCCTATGATTCTCCCAGTTTTTCGGTGTTTTTCTACGCTTTCCCCTGTCTCCCCGTGTTTTCCTATGTTTCTCCCTGTTTTCCAATGTTTTCCTATGTTTTCCCCTGATTCTCCCTGTCTTTCGGTGATTTTCTACGTTTTCCCCTGTTTCCAATGTTTTTGTATGTTTTCCCCTGACTCTCCCCGTTTTTCCGTGTTTTTCTATGTTTTCCCCTGATTCTCCCTGTTTTTCCGTGTTTTTGTATGTGTCTCACTGTTTTCCCATGTTCTTTGTTTTTCCCTGATTCTCCCTGTTTTCCCGGGTTTTTCTATGTTTCCCCTGATTCACCCTGTTTTCTCATGTTTTTCTCTGTTTTTCCCTGATTCTCCCCGTTTTTCCGTGTTTTGCTATGTTTTCCCCTGATTCTCCCCGTTTTTCCGTGTCTTTCTATGTTTTCCCTTGATTCTTCCTGTTTTTCCGTGTTTTGCTATGTTTTTCCCAGATTCTCCACGTTTTCCCATGTTTCTCGATGTTTTTCCTTGATTTTCCTGTTTTTCCGTGTTTTCTCTATGTTTTCCCTTGATTCTTCCGGTTTTTCCGTCTTTTTGTGATTAACGAAAACGTTGAATTTCGTTCAAGACATAACTGCGCTCCGCTGCAATTGGTGACTTCTTGTTTTCTAACTAGTGTCGTCCGCCATGGCAGAGGAAAATTACCGAAAAGAAAGGTAACAGTGTGATTTTAGCCGTCTTTTTTTAACATAAAACTTGATTTGTATCAAGAAAAGATTTCTTTAACGCAAACGGTGTCGGCTTGGGACAGGAAAGTTCAAATAAAGACATCGACCTCAGAGGCCATGAGGGCGAGAGGAATAATTGTTTTAGTAAAATCCAACTAGTTGGTCAAAAATATCGAGAATAAAAAAAAAGTAGTTCGTTAAAGCTAGACTTTAATCCTTTTTTGCCCCCAAAAAGCTCGCGCCTTTCACTACTAGCGGGCTATAACATATAGCCTAGAAGTAGCTCAACCAATCACAACGCAGCATTGATAATAGACCACCAGTTGGATTTTACTAATAATTAAAATATTAACGTATTTACATAAAAATGGTCGTCTAACTTTCCGCTGAAAATAACTTATCACGTAAATTGAATCAGAACTGGATTTGACATAAGTGCCAAATTTAACAATTATTATTTAAGCTTGAAACTTATAAAATTCGATAATAAAATACCGTAATAAGTGTTCACATGTGGTGTTATGTGGTGCTAAGGGTATAATAAATTAAATTTGTAGTGCTAAAAGTTATAGAGAATTGTAATACGTGTGGAGAATCTATGTACATGGTATTAGGTGAAGAACCCATTAAAATGATATAAATAACTAGTTAAGATTTGGCAAAGAGAGAAATGGCTGCTAGTAAATATATATTTTGATTGTAAGCATATTGACGTAATATATATATAATTAAGTGGTAGAATTATTAAATAGAGGATATTACACGGTGGCGCAAAGAAATGAATTTTATTTTCGAGTGGCAAAACAATATTTTACGAACGAGCGCAGCGAGGGAGTAAAATATTGTTTTTGCCACGAGAAAATAAAATTCATATCTTCAAGCCGCCGTGTAATGTTCTTTTTATTATATAGACAAAAAGACATCGATAAAATAATAGAGGGAAATGACCGAAATTACGTTATCGATAAACTCACGTGTGAGATTATGGAAAATAAACCACTCGGGTCCCGGATGTAGTTTTTATGAATTTTACGAGTGGTATAAAATCCAGTAAAACACTCGTGTCTATAATTAAATAGGATTAGTTTATGGTGTAACTTGTTGTTAGTAAGAAGAAGTGTGTGGAGTTTAGTAGAGTTGCAGTATGTCTTTGAGAGTTCCGGTATGTGTGGGTTGTGGTATTTGAGTAGAATGTTCTTGACCAGTTTGTCTGTCCGTTTGTCTTTATTGTATAGAGTCTTGTAGTAAACAGTGGGTCTGGTAACGTCATTAGTCTGTTTGTTTTTGAGGCGTCGTTGGTGAGCAGTGCATGTGATCCATGGAAATAAATGTTCAGTGATCAGGGCTCAGTTGTTCAAATTAGTGCTTAGTGATTAGTGCTTAACCCAGGGTTAAATTTAACCAGGGTTTCTTTTTCTTAAGCTCCGTCCGGTGAGTAAGTTTATATGAAAGTGATCATTACTTTGAGAGGGGAGGGGAAGGGAGGGCTTGAGCAAATGGAAACTGAGTCACGTTTCCGAGATAAATAGCTGGGTACAACAAGTGTCCTGAGGTGAGCGTTTGTTAGAGAATCAAAAAATGAAGCAAGCAGGTTTTATTTTGAGTTAGAAAACCCAGATTTAGGGACAAATATAGATAAGCTGTTTCGAGCATTTTTCGGTGTTTTTGAGCTAATTCTAAAACAAGGTGTCTTGGCGCCTTTCTTGGCCATGTGTCATCGCGTTTTGATCTACAAAAGGGGTCGCCCTAAGGACTTGCCCCCTAGTGCACCATTGGGTTTAAATATTGGTCTTACGGTCTAAACACACATACAAAATTGACTCCTCTCTAAAAGCAGCTCTAGATTGAATGGGAGTTTCTTGCAGAAAAACATCCTCTTTATTCCAAATGACTTTCTCGTGCTCTCTTTGTGTTATCCGCTATCCCCGTGTTATCCGTGATGATACAGTGAGTCAGAAATGTCTCCTCTGGAACGAATAGCTCCTTTATGCACTCGGAATGAATTTTAACTTGACGTAAAATTTTTCATTATTCGACAGTTTACTGTAATCCTTTCAGACCCTTTCCAAGAGAAAAAATACCAGGTTGCATATATACCAAGTCAAAAGTCGAATTTTGCTGCCTTATAGGTGGTTTTCATGCAATCTCGGGAGACACAAATAACAATGGTGAAGTGAACAAATGCTGGTGGACGAACAAAGCGAGCTAATGAGCGATCTTTTGTTTACCGTCCACCGGCATGGCGGCGATGACGTAACGTGAAAACCACCCATTTATTACTCGATGCCTAGTAATGGAAGCTATCAACTGCCTACTGATTTAACCAAAGATTTTTTCCACTTTAGCACTGGCAAAGTTTGGGAGGAGGGCAACCTAATTCTGATTATAAAAAAAATGCACTTTATTTGAGACGTGTCAATGTATTTAGTACGAAAGGACCAATTAGGGACACTATTCTTACGTCTCCTACTGGAGACGGGACCGCCATTTTGCGTGGTCATCCGAGCCACGAGAAGGTCTCGCCGCTTGTAGTGCAAAGGTAGTACCTTCATTTCTCAGTCATTTTATGATACAGATGTTTGTCCAACCCCGGAAATCCAACCCACGACCTCCCGCTCTGCAGTCAAGCGCTCTACCTACTGAGCTAATCCTGCTGGGGTAAAAATAGTCAAAGGGACGCGGTACGATGGAAAGAGAATAACAAAAAAACTGCTTAACAAGGAGGAGGGTCAGTAAAATTTGAAGAAGGCGTTCCTCGATTTGCTCAAGCCCTCCACTCCTCTCTCTAAGTAATATATGATCGCTTTCATATAAACTTACTCCTAGTCCCCGGACGGGACTATTAATAAGCGATTTTCACGGGCCTTCATGCTGACAACCGAGCCTAGATCACGCCACACCCAGTTTCGATATAGAGCCAACTTATGTGAAGTATGATTGACAAGTGTGATATGTTAACGCACACCGCACGTTTGTGACTGGTAAATGACCGTAACTGTTTCTTCTAGAGCCTATTTGCTAAACGCAATCGATTGTGAAAACGCAGTGTTTCAATTTATTGAAAATCAAAAAGCTGCGATTTGCTTATTTGGAAGGTTTTATAAGTTTACGCCTCTCAGCGCCGAGAAGGAAGCCCTAAACAAATGCAGCTGTCTTGGTTTTTTGTAATATTGGCTTCGGTTTCTGACTGATTTCAGATTTGCCGATTTCCGGATTTCCGGGCTTCTGCATTTCCGGTTTACGTGTCAACCTGCATTCGACTTTGTAGAGCCGGTTGAATGGACGGTTTATTCGAAGTCATAGTACTTAAATCTCAATTTTCTGACCCAAAATGAAACCTGCTTAATTGATGTTCTGATTCTCGGGCAAGCTCTCACTTGTTGTTTTACCGAGCTATTTAGCTCGAAACGTGACACAGTTTCACCTGTTTGGAGCTTCGGATTGTCAGCATGGGATTCAAATATGACCGCATACCAGCAGTTTCTAAACCACATTTACTGGAATTTTATGGAATCTGGCATCTCAGAGATTGGAATATGGCTCAATTTGTGAGTCACTGCCAGTAATGAATTAGGCAAGACGTACTTTTGACAAAATCTGCTTGAGATAGATCCTTAACGCTAGCTGAAAATATCGCAGAAGCTTGCGTATGCGTCGATACAAACGGTCATAACTTTTAAAAATACTGAAATCGTACAGGGGTTTTTGTAAATTCTTTATAACAGACGATCTATTTTTCTGTGTGTTTGGTCTAGAGCTTTCAGCTAGGTCCCAAACGTCAGAAATAAGCTTTTAAACCAGGGTCATTTTTGGCCTTTCGCTCCAAGGCAAATACTTGGGGGCATATTTTGCTTGATTTAGTCTTTCCAGCTAAATTTGGCGCCGGAATAACTAATACTTTCATGTAGAACTAGAGGTGTTTACCTATAAATAGATATAAAATTCATTGGCAGATGGTGCAAATCAAACATTTTACAGCGCCGCAAAAATGCCTCCTTTTCAATTTTCAAGACGTGCAAATTGGCCGTGACGTGACAAAATACTTAACGCCCCCCAGCGCAGCAAGAAAATTATTGTAAATCAAAGCAAACCTATTTTAGTTGTAGTCTCGATAAAGCCTTTCACTTGCCAGAGTTTCAGGTAAAATTTTTTTTCACGCGAAATTGACTGGGCGGTTTTTACTTAGGCTACGACAAATGTTCCAAAAATTCGAGATCTCAAATCGTCTTCCAAACACATATTTTCCGAAAATTGACGTTGGGTACCCCTGACTACAGCTGAAACTAGGCGAAATAATGGCTGAAAACAGCAAGAAGACAACTCGGAGGGCGACATCTGCTATTTGGAGCCTATTTACGGAGCTGGACAAATCTAAACGTACACTATCGAAGATAAACTTAACATGGATGCAAGTAATCATGTTTCCATGTTTTTAAACCAGGAATTAGTTTGAATGAATAATTAAGCAATTACTGAATTCAGCTTTCGTAGGATATGAAGAATTAAGCAGATTTCGAAGGGTGTTATCAACCTCTGCCTCGATCTGCTTAATTCTTCATATTCTACTGAGCCTCATTCATTAATTGCTAAATATTTATAATAGTAATGACCATCATTTTAACTGTAGTATAAATAAACACATTTTTATTTCGTCTTAAATTTCTTAGTGGTGCACACGATAACCTGAAAAACGGTCGTGCTTTGCGCTTTCTGCCCCAAACCCGCCTAAGCGTCCCCCAATTAACACACAGGTTGACAAGCTATGGACACGAATGGCTCTTAAGGCAATGATCGCCCCAACTGATTAACATTGACCGTTCGACTGTGAAAATCCCTCAAGCAGGGGGCTCAAACCCTCGGGGCAACAAACTTTAAAGCAAATTAAAAGAACACAGAAAATTTAAAAGGGCAATTTTCTGATAATTTCAGAAAAAATCGATTAATATGCTAATTTAGAAAAGCACTTAAAAACTGTCATAATAGGGTACCTGTTTCACTTTTAACTTGATATTCCTACTAGCAACACTGAACGTTGCAAGAAGCCTTTATTGCTTTACACCAAGTTCCGAGGAATGCTGCAGTGAAATAATGGTGGGAATAGACAGTGTCAAAAAACTTCGAACATTACCAAAAGCGAAAATCTCAGCATAGAACCACCAATAGTTGGCTTTAAGGACTTTAAAACTTTTGTACATTTAAAAAAGTGTAATCAAGTGTTTAATAAGAGTGCAGTCCAAAGTTTTCTGGTTTTCAGTTAACTTTAAAATACACAAGGCGAATGCAACTTGGTATTTTGCGAGTATTACTGACGCTCTATTGAAGACAGTTAAGGTACCTCGCTTAAAACCCAACATCATGTTTCTCATTGCATTGCGTCATACGTTTCCTTTTTTAAAACTTCTTAAAAAATATTTTTGCTCTTGCAGCCATTTTAATCTCACTTAAAAACAAAGAAGTTGAGAAGGAACTTGTCGAACAAAGATTACGAACAACTGCATGGGTTGAAGACTTCATTTGAGACAACAGCCATGAACATTACACTGGCCGTGAATACTTCAACCAACACAACTCTCAAAGAGTCACGACAGAGCGACAACCAACATATTTTCGCAGAAGTTATTCCCATAGCAATTTTGATTGTCCTCACGAATGGAGTTGTTTTTCTTCTCTTCTACAAAACGAAAAGCTTACGTACCCCAGCAAACTACCTACTACTTAGCTTAGCCATAAGCGACTTAATGACAGGGTTGATAAATATCCCTCTGTTTATTGCTCAAACTTTAAACTCAGGAGACTATCGAATTTTATGTGCTTCAATGCTCTTGCACAACGTGGCCTCATTTTCAATAGCCTATCATATAACCGTCATTACAGCAGAAAAATATCTTGCAGTAGTTAATCCGTTTGGTCGCAACATGATGAGTAAAAAGACAGTTTCTAAGACTGTGAGTATGGTTTGGCTTTGGTCTGCATTACTTGGAACACTTCCTTCCTTTTGGTTCGAAAAATGGTTGCTATTTCGTGAACCTTCCACCTTATACTTGTACGTCGGATACAACATTTTCTGCCTCGTCTTCGTGTTTTTGGTGCCGTTTATGTTTATGCTTTATGCGTACTGCGTCATGTTCAGAGCTATTTGGAAATCCTTACAGAGAAGAGATTCTCGAACCTCGAAGAAGTCTACCAACGAGAAAAAGTGCCTGATAATTCTGTTGACAATGGCAGTTACCTTTGCCATCTGTTGGCTACCATTGTTTACAATGTTCTTAATATATTCTTTCAGTAACGTTGGATGGATTAATACCGCGTCTCACCCTGCCATGAAACACGCTGCGCAAACGTTTACTATCGTCCGATATCTTAGCTCTGCGATCGACCCTTTGTTGTACACCTTCTTTAAGCAAGATTTTTGGAATGCTTTTCGTGTTGTTTTCTTGAATGAGCGCCAACCGAGAACTCTCCGGCCAGCAGTGATCAGAATGACCTGACTGTAGATGGAAGCCTTATCGAAAACCTCGTGACTGAAGAGATGGTTGAGCTGCACCAAGGTACAGACAAAACAAGGTAACTTTTAAACCACATAGTCTGTATTTACATTCTGCGGAAAAACAGGATGGTCTGTTCTTTTTATATAAAACATTAAAAACCTCGGCAAGATGTGTAAAGCTGGCTGCCGACTACGTGAAATCGACCAAAGGGATGGCTAACAGCTATCAAGTCACACATGTAGCCACCAATGAAATAAAAAAAAAACCTTTGCAAACAAAAACGATTTTGTAAGCTGTTAATTATAAATTCATAGTTGACCACCTCATAGTTGAGAGCTGGACTGAAACTTTGCTTCCTAGGTCCTGTACGATAGTACTGCATTGAGTATATGTGTATATAACCCCCGCTTTTTATTGTTCATAGTCCTGACAAAAAATGGGGCTTTTATTGTTTACTTTGAGCTCCTTCTGATCTAGAATGATGTTTATTAACGACAAAAACCTACTTCTAGCAGTATCAGTTTTAATACACTCATTACTAAGACTTCCAAATGATCGCTTGCAATAAATGTTAGCTATATTGAATATGTTAGTAATTTTGGTAAAAGCTGCTTGAAATTGCTTGACATTTAGCTTTGTTTCTTATGTAAATTGTTATCTTGCGCATTTTGATCAGCACTTTTGGCCATTTACTGAATATGAATTTATTTCATGTAGTAAAAACGAAGAAATACGAGAGAATAAGGAAGTATATCAGTCGAGAACGCAAGTCTAGGAGCCTAATACGTTAGTTGCAATAAATACGCCCATTCGCCCCGAATTACTCCATTCCACTTTCATGCCTACAACGCAAGCTGTCAATAATAGCGCTGAAAAGTCGTTCGGATTGTGGCATGAAGTATAACTGAGATAGGAGAAGGACACGCCCCAATTAAATACTAAGGAGGTGAAAAATAACGAAATTGCCAAACTGACGAGTCTATCAGTTTATTGCCCTGATAATGTTTGAAGGATCGGGAGGAAAACGATTAAGAATATTCATCTGTAACTTAAGTAAGAAATATATTATAGGTAATGCTATTTTTCTTAAGGTGGCTGAACACAGTTTTGCGGGCGGTCAGCGGTGACTCACGTGACCGTAAGTGTTTTAACTTAGACAAACAAACATGGCGGCGAAAAAGCAATGGTACACAGATGACGATTTCTCAAAATCTACTCATCAAGATTTTGTGATATTTGGCAGAATTTTTACTTTTATCGTATTTTAAATAATGAGAACTTTAAAATGGAATTTGAACAGACGATTTTTGTGACACATTTAATAATTATAGTACAATTGTATTATTGATTATCTGAAAACCCCTCTGTTAAAATTTGGTCAAATAAGTTTCAAATGATAATGATTAATTATAGTAAGCTGTGTGCAAGTTTATAGGAAAATCTAATGAGTGAATTTTCCGTAAACTGAGCAGAAGTGAAATTTTAAGGTTGTATTCAATCGTTCATGCTGCCATGGAAACTACGAAAATGTCAAATTTTACCTGTCAATCAAAATCTTTCATCAATATATTTTCCACTTGCCAAGTTTCAGCTTGTGAGCTGCAACCCTTCTCTTGCCATGATTTAGCAAATGACATATACTCAGAAACTGCCAAAACTGTGTTCAGTCACCTTAACTATGTGTATGAATTTTAGAGAATATTAAAGCTCTAGATAATATAACAAAACAACAACAAAACATGATGGAGCTACTGTCGAAACTGGTAAACAAGTGACTTTTACAGTGACTGTAATTGTCTTTCAAAGTAGCTCGGCACAGCTATGTATTAGTGTTTATCTATTATTATTAAAATTGGTGAACACTGAGACCACTGAGCCTTTCTAGTAACAGTGAGTGTAATTATAGCCTTGGTCTTGTTTTCTCGACAGCTTTGTTTCTTCTATTAAAATTGTGCTTGAATAATATTTGAATGTTAATAAAGTGTTTGATTCCTTTATCTGTGAAAAAATTCGTTGAATTATCGAAACGTTGTTTAACTACCTTTAACTGATTTCAGAGCTAAATTTTTCTTCAGCAGTTTGTAGAAAGATGACTTAAAATTATTCAAGAGAAGTATTCCTCCAGTGTGGGACGATCCAGATCGAAAAAACTTGAAGTTGAATTTCCGCAAAGGCAAGTTAACGCATTTCTTAAGGGCACACACGACATACAAGTTTCCGATCGAGTATACAAACGGTCATAACTTTTAAAAATACTGAAATCGTACAGGGGTTTTTGTAAATTCTTTATAACAGACGATCTATTTTTCTGTGTGTTTGGTCTAGAGCTTTCAGCTAGGTCCCAAACGTCAGAAATAAGCTTTTAAACCAGGGTCATTTTTGGCCTTTCGCTCCAAGGCAAATACTTGGGGGCATATTTTGCTTGATTTAGTCTTTCCAGCTAAATTTGGCGCCGGAATAACTAATACTTTCATGTAGAACTAGAGGTGTTTACCTATAAATAGATATAAAATTCATTGGCAGATGGTGCAAATCAAACATTTTACAGCGCCGCAAAAATGCCTCCTTTTCAATTTTCAAGACGTGCAAATTGGCCGTGACGTGACAAAATACTTAACGCCCCCCAGCGCAGCAAGAAAATTATTGTAAATCAAAGCAAACCTATTTTAGTTGTAGTCTCGATAAAGCCTTTCACTTGCCAGAGTTTCAGGTAAAATTTTTTTTCACGCGAAATTGACTGGGCGGTTTTTACTTAGGCTACGACAAATGTTCCAAAAATTCGAGATCTCAAATCGTCTTCCAAACACATATTTTCCGAAAATTGACGTTGGGTACCCCTGACTACAGCTGAAACTAGGCGAAATAATGGCTGAAAACAGCAAGAAGACAACTCGGAGGGCGACATCTGCTATTTGGAGCCTATTTACGGAGCTGGACAAATCTAAACGTACACTATCGAAGATAAACTTAACATGGATGCAAGTAATCATGTTTCCATGTTTTTAAACCAGGAATTAGTTTGAATGAATAATTAAGCAATTACTGAATTCAGCTTTCGTAGGATATGAAGAATTAAGCAGATTTCGAAGGGTGTTATCAACCTCTGCCTCGATCTGCTTAATTCTTCATATTCTACTGAGCCTCATTCATTAATTGCTAAATATTTATAATAGTAATGACCATCATTTTAACTGTAGTATAAATAAACACATTTTTATTTCGTCTTAAATTTCTTAGTGGTGCACACGATAACCTGAAAAACGGTCGTGCTTTGCGCTTTCTGCCCCAAACCCGCCTAAGCGTCCCCCAATTAACACACAGGTTGACAAGCTATGGACACGAATGGCTCTTAAGGCAATGATCGCCCCAACTGATTAACATTGACCGTTCGACTGTGAAAATCCCTCAAGCAGGGGGCTCAAACCCTCGGGGCAACAAACTTTAAAGCAAATTAAAAGAACACAGAAAATTTAAAAGGGCAATTTTCTGATAATTTCAGAAAAAATCGATTAATATGCTAATTTAGAAAAGCACTTAAAAACTGTCATAATAGGGTACCTGTTTCACTTTTAACTTGATATTCCTACTAGCAACACTGAACGTTGCAAGAAGCCTTTATTGCTTTACACCAAGTTCCGAGGAATGCTGCAGTGAAATAATGGTGGGAATAGACAGTGTCAAAAAACTTCGAACATTACCAAAAGCGAAAATCTCAGCATAGAACCACCAATAGTTGGCTTTAAGGACTTTAAAACTTTTGTACATTTAAAAAAGTGTAATCAAGTGTTTAATAAGAGTGCAGTCCAAAGTTTTCTGGTTTTCAGTTAACTTTAAAATACACAAGGCGAATGCAACTTGGTATTTTGCGAGTATTACTGACGCTCTATTGAAGACAGTTAAGGTACCTCGCTTAAAACCCAACATCATGTTTCTCATTGCATTGCGTCATACGTTTCCTTTTTTAAAACTTCTTAAAAAATATTTTTGCTCTTGCAGCCATTTTAATCTCACTTAAAAACAAAGAAGTTGAGAAGGAACTTGTCGAACAAAGATTACGAACAACTGCATGGGTTGAAGACTTCATTTGAGACAACAGCCATGAACATTACACTGGCCGTGAATACTTCAACCAACACAACTCTCAAAGAGTCACGACAGAGCGACAACCAACATATTTTCGCAGAAGTTATTCCCATAGCAATTTTGATTGTCCTCACGAATGGAGTTGTTTTTCTTCTCTTCTACAAAACGAAAAGCTTACGTACCCCAGCAAACTACCTACTACTTAGCTTAGCCATAAGCGACTTAATGACAGGGTTGATAAATATCCCTCTGTTTATTGCTCAAACTTTAAACTCAGGAGACTATCGAATTTTATGTGCTTCAATGCTCTTGCACAACGTGGCCTCATTTTCAATAGCCTATCATATAACCGTCATTACAGCAGAAAAATATCTTGCAGTAGTTAATCCGTTTGGTCGCAACATGATGAGTAAAAAGACAGTTTCTAAGACTGTGAGTATGGTTTGGCTTTGGTCTGCATTACTTGGAACACTTCCTTCCTTTTGGTTCGAAAAATGGTTGCTATTTCGTGAACCTTCCACCTTATACTTGTACGTCGGATACAACATTTTCTGCCTCGTCTTCGTGTTTTTGGTGCCGTTTATGTTTATGCTTTATGCGTACTGCGTCATGTTCAGAGCTATTTGGAAATCCTTACAGAGAAGAGATTCTCGAACCTCGAAGAAGTCTACCAACGAGAAAAAGTGCCTGATAATTCTGTTGACAATGGCAGTTACCTTTGCCATCTGTTGGCTACCATTGTTTACAATGTTCTTAATATATTCTTTCAGTAACGTTGGATGGATTAATACCGCGTCTCACCCTGCCATGAAACACGCTGCGCAAACGTTTACTATCGTCCGATATCTTAGCTCTGCGATCGACCCTTTGTTGTACACCTTCTTTAAGCAAGATTTTTGGAATGCTTTTCGTGTTGTTTTCTTGAATGAGCGCCAACCGAGAACTCTCCGGCCAGCAGTGATCAGAATGACCTGACTGTAGATGGAAGCCTTATCGAAAACCTCGTGACTGAAGAGATGGTTGAGCTGCACCAAGGTACAGACAAAACAAGGTAACTTTTAAACCACATAGTCTGTATTTACATTCTGCGGAAAAACAGGATGGTCTGTTCTTTTTATATAAAACATTAAAAACCTCGGCAAGATGTGTAAAGCTGGCTGCCGACTACGTGAAATCGACCAAAGGGATGGCTAACAGCTATCAAGTCACACATGTAGCCACCAATGAAATAAAAAAAAAACCTTTGCAAACAAAAACGATTTTGTAAGCTGTTAATTATAAATTCATAGTTGACCACCTCATAGTTGAGAGCTGGACTGAAACTTTGCTTCCTAGGTCCTGTACGATAGTACTGCATTGAGTATATGTGTATATAACCCCCGCTTTTTATTGTTCATAGTCCTGACAAAAAATGGGGCTTTTATTGTTTACTTTGAGCTCCTTCTGATCTAGAATGATGTTTATTAACGACAAAAACCTACTTCTAGCAGTATCAGTTTTAATACACTCATTACTAAGACTTCCAAATGATCGCTTGCAATAAATGTTAGCTATATTGAATATGTTAGTAATTTTGGTAAAAGCTGCTTGAAATTGCTTGACATTTAGCTTTGTTTCTTATGTAAATTGTTATCTTGCGCATTTTGATCAGCACTTTTGGCCATTTACTGAATATGAATTTATTTCATGTAGTAAAAACGAAGAAATACGAGAGAATAAGGAAGTATATCAGTCGAGAACGCAAGTCTAGGAGCCTAATACGTTAGTTGCAATAAATACGCCCATTCGCCCCGAATTACTCCATTCCACTTTCATGCCTACAACGCAAGCTGTCAATAATAGCGCTGAAAAGTCGTTCGGATTGTGGCATGAAGTATAACTGAGATAGGAGAAGGACACGCCCCAATTAAATACTAAGGAGGTGAAAAATAACGAAATTGCCAAACTGACGAGTCTATCAGTTTATTGCCCTGATAATGTTTGAAGGATCGGGAGGAAAACGATTAAGAATATTCATCTGTAACTTAAGTAAGAAATATATTATAGGTAATGCTATTTTTCTTAAGGTGGCTGAACACAGTTTTGCGGGCGGTCAGCGGTGACTCACGTGACCGTAAGTGTTTTAACTTAGACAAACAAACATGGCGGCGAAAAAGCAATGGTACACAGATGACGATTTCTCAAAATCTACTCATCAAGATTTTGTGATATTTGGCAGAATTTTTACTTTTATCGTATTTTAAATAATGAGAACTTTAAAATGGAATTTGAACAGACGATTTTTGTGACACATTTAATAATTATAGTACAATTGTATTATTGATTATCTGAAAACCCCTCTGTTAAAATTTGGTCAAATAAGTTTCAAATGATAATGATTAATTATAGTAAGCTGTGTGCAAGTTTATAGGAAAATCTAATGAGTGAATTTTCCGTAAACTGAGCAGAAGTGAAATTTTAAGGTTGTATTCAATCGTTCATGCTGCCATGGAAACTACGAAAATGTCAAATTTTACCTGTCAATCAAAATCTTTCATCAATATATTTTCCACTTGCCAAGTTTCAGCTTGTGAGCTGCAACCCTTCTCTTGCCATGATTTAGCAAATGACATATACTCAGAAACTGCCAAAACTGTGTTCAGTCACCTTAACTATGTGTATGAATTTTAGAGAATATTAAAGCTCTAGATAATATAACAAAACAACAACAAAACATGATGGAGCTACTGTCGAAACTGGTAAACAAGTGACTTTTACAGTGACTGTAATTGTCTTTCAAAGTAGCTCGGCACAGCTATGTATTAGTGTTTATCTATTATTATTAAAATTGGTGAACACTGAGACCACTGAGCCTTTCTAGTAACAGTGAGTGTAATTATAGCCTTGGTCTTGTTTTCTCGACAGCTTTGTTTCTTCTATTAAAATTGTGCTTGAATAATATTTGAATGTTAATAAAGTGTTTGATTCCTTTATCTGTGAAAAAATTCGTTGAATTATCGAAACGTTGTTTAACTACCTTTAACTGATTTCAGAGCTAAATTTTTCTTCAGCAGTTTGTAGAAAGATGACTTAAAATTATTCAAGAGAAGTATTCCTCCAGTGTGGGACGATCCAGATCGAAAAAACTTGAAGTTGAATTTCCGCAAAGGCAAGTTAACGCATTTCTTAAGGGCACACACGACATACAAGTTTCCGATCGAGCTTAGACCTATTTTAAGGTTTTTTTAAAGTTCATAAACTTGAAATACTCAACAATGTCTCCAAACAACCACACGAAGGACGTACGCACATTCGACATAGAATCATTGAATGCTTCCATTTGCGCTGTCAGGGCGGTCCCTCTGAACGGTGCCATGAGATTTACCCTTAAAGGATAGGCCAGGTCTCCGTATATGCACATCTGTTGGCCAGTTGGGGATACAGCATTGTGCTCCAAAGCGGTGAGAAAATTAGAGATAGCCAACATGGCAGCATCATGCCTCTTTCCTTCTGAAAAAACCATTGTTCAAATGGTAAATTTTCTAAGCCAAAACCGGTGACTTAAAACCAAAACAAAAGAGACTTTGTAAGAATAACTCGTCTTACCCACAGGACCGAACAAATGTCCAATAAGCCCATTAGGAAGCGCAACAGCCTGAAATTTGAGGGCATGTACTCTCTTGTGCCCGTTATAAACAAGCCGTTGGTTTTCCCCCGTCCTGCAAATCGGGCGGACAGTTCCACCACAAACCCAAACCCCCACTTCTGTTTATTCAAATATGCATTTTCAACAAACTGTTCGTAACAGAATCGAGGCCTGTGAAAGTGAGGGCACAGAAAACGCCATACACAATTCTGGAGACCACCGGTGCTGCCCCACTCCAGGCAAAGCCAGTCAACAAAACAACCCTAGCTGAAGAACCCTCAAGTAGACAAACTTAAAGCAAGCTATCTGAATCAACAGGCCAAGAGGATAAGGAATAACTAAAGGGAAATAACCGAGACAGCAGCCCTTGTGTTAAACTGTCAACAATGACAAAAGCAGTGTGGTACAGCCGCCCTTGCAAGCTACCCAAAATGAAACCCAGTTTCTACAAAACGACACTAGAAACACTTGAAGCAGAGAAGCATGATACTGAATAACGAATTAATTGCACACCAAAAGAGAGCGCGTGCATATTTAAATGACGCGCACACACAACCTACACTAACTGAAAGGTCTGAAAGGATAATAAAAAGGTTAAATTCACAAAGGAAAAGGCGCAGTGACGGTGGCACCATTCAGCCATTGATTGACACTAAATGTTAGACTATTGTAGCACTTCAGGTCCGTATGCGGTGTGTTATGCCGCAATCCACTGTTACTATTAGCGGGTCTTGGTAAAAAAAAAAGTGTTCTACTATCACAGCACTAAATCTAAGACACTGTTCATTCCCTTAATTTGACCGCGGCAAATACATCACAGTTTAGTGATGGGGGGGGGGGGGGGGAGGGTACTGCCACACATGGGATTTATAGGTAGGAGTATAGAAATCAGAGAGTTTGGGTCCAGAATAGGTTTTTTGCTCCAGCGAAGGCAAAACGTGTGCAGTAATAATTTAGGGGCGTAACAAACCAAAAGGAAGCATATTCATTACTTTAGGCCACGGAAACCGGGATAAGATCCGACTTGGTGCAGGGCCACTAGGCTCGAATGAAGACTTTTGTTTACAGCTAGAGCTTCCTGCCCTGAAAATCATGATCTAAATGTACTTTGATGGAAATCTTGCAACGGATACATCTTTAACAAAAAAATCTGAGGTGCTTGAGGACGGTGCCCACTAATGGGAAGTATTTTTTCCCAGATAATGGCTATGTGAGAGAAGTAGATCATATCAGCGGCTATTGAAATCCAAAAAGAAAACTGGGGGTAACCACGTATTTTTTAGAGATAACTGCGCTTCGATATGGAGAAAAACGCTGAATGGGCATTTTTTAGAAAAATGATAAAAAGTTATTTTTTCCCCAAATTTCAGAGTGTACACGTAAACTGACACAAATGCAATGATAATTGTAACAAGGTTTCAAAATAAGCAACAAATCATAACATAACAACTGCTCTTTATACGTCTTTTTTGAAATGACAGCACAACTGGGAAGTTATCACCAGTTACCCCTCTCCACGCGTTTGCCTTAAAAATAGTGTAAACGACATTTTCCCCGAACCAAAAATTGATCGTTTGCTGAGTAGGCTTATTACTTTCATTTGGTAAGATAAAAAGTAGGGGTTGCCACGCGTTTTTAGAAGTTAAATGTGTTGGTTTCGACCTTAACTTAATCGCTTTGGGGGTTATGTACAATTTTTCCCATTCCCTCCCTGGTCAGTTTCACTATTGCTTCACTCAACGCGGAGTACTCTGGGATATCCACAATGGCTGACAGTCAGAGAACAACAACCCACGGAAGAGAGCAAAAACAGAAAGTGAAGCAGGACATTTCATGGACTATAAGGAAAACAAATTATACCATTTCATTCAACTGGAGCTTCTCCGTCTTAAAAATTTTAAAAAAATTTTTGGAGAAGAGCAATCTCTTAGGTATGAAAGATTACTTCCAGCAAACATAGAGTAGTATGGTGAGCTCAAGATCCAAGGCTGGTGCTGTAAACAAACTACTGTACTGTAGTGGAAAATAGTCGACAGGGACTCTTAGACAGGTACTCCTTCAATCGTTTGCTTACCTGCACATGTCCTCAAGAGTTTTTTAATTGTAGATGTAATATGGATTGTAAACCTTCTATCCTTTGTTATCATCTTACCGGGTACCTCAAACTCCAAAGTTCAATCATTTGCCGAGCTCAAACAGCAACTAGTGCTTTTGACTTGGTTGCATCATCTTCTTGACCTTGATGGAATCAAGGAACACAGATACAAAACGTCTACGCATGCGCCAGGTTAAGCATTTCCGGTTACTTTTGCAGTCACACTTTCCAGTCAGATCAAAGTCTTCCGCGCGCGCTCGGTTTCATTCTGTGTGCAGCTTGTGGTCAGGTTCAGTTGTTCTGCTTCATGCTGTTTGTGTTTTTGACTATTTTGTAGTTATTGAAATTTTTTTATGGATAACCAGGCACAGATCACTGAAACAATTAGTCGATTAGATTCAGAAAAGGTAAGTTGATAACTTGTGTAATTGTGGCTAATTTGAACGTCTGGTAAACTGATTTTCTCTCACGAAAACAAAGTTTTTCACTGCCATTTTTCACTTAACCTGGCTAA
The DNA here is from genome assembly GCF_958299795.1 of Porites lutea. Classification (NCBI taxonomy): domain Eukaryota; kingdom Metazoa; phylum Cnidaria; class Anthozoa; order Scleractinia; family Poritidae; genus Porites; species Porites lutea. The sequence continues at coordinate 11,579,517 of NC_133209.1, forward strand.
CACCGAGTTGCTTGGGTAGAAAGGAATGTAGTCTATTGTTTGACTTTATTAAATATTTACAGGCGATTTTGGTTGATGATTGCGTTCGAGGTACGAAAACGCAACTCCTAATTTGTGTTGGGTGTTCTGTGCATTATTGGTTGACCTGTGCAATTAATAAGGAAGGTTTTTTCGAGATTGCATCTTCGTCGACACAAATTTGCCTCGCTTTGAGGCGCTTGCTTACGTTTTGCCTCACTTTGACGCGCTAACTCACTTGGTGATTCGTGTGTCCTCGGCACGTTTGCTGAGGTCTGCTATTCTGTCTTCGTAAATCTTTCATCTTTTAAAAGTGTACTGAATTTTCGTAAAGTGTACATATTTAAGAGTTTGCTGAAGGCCTACTATCGATCTGTGTTTACTGAATCTTCCAAAGTGTTCATCTTTCAAACGTGTGCTGAAAGTTTACACCCTGAGTAAAATTTTACTTTGGATTAAGCCTTCATATTTTTGTTCTGAAAATGCGTGCTACTCCTGGCTCATGCATCAAACCGGGTTGTTTAGCTTGGTGTCTGTTGTGCCACAAAGTAAATTTACCGGCGAGTTGTGAAGCTCAGCGTCTGTTGTGCAAGAAAGTAAATCTACTGAGTTGTGTAGCTCGGCGGCCGTAGTGCCACAGAGTAAATCTACCGAGTTGTGTAGCTCGGCGGCCGTTATTCCACAAAGTAAATCTACCGAGATGTGAAGCTCGGCGGCACCATTTCATTGGACGTTCTTAAAAATAACTGAGAAAATTATCCAAAGAAATGTTTTTTAGCAAAAGAAAAAGAAACCCGGGTTAAGCGCTGATCGGCCCTCTAACAACTGCACCCAGTAGAACATCTGTAGTGCTAGTATAGCCTGCGAGCAAGCTCTCCTATTTTAGCAAGCGAAGCGAGCCTCGCGAGAACGCGTTCTCGCGAGACTTGTTTCACTCGCCCAAATAGGAGAGCTTGCTCGCAGGCTACGCTAGTAAAACAAAAAGTCCGAAGCACCCCTGGACAGTGTCTCCTAAAATAACAAGCACTTGAGACGAACCATACGATATCACGCTGATCACTAGCCTTCAAAACCTTTTCATTATGATACACAGTTAAATCGAGGTTTCGCTGTACGCAACCCTTACGTTAAAAATCTGCCATAATCATAGTTATCTATCGCAAGAACCATTCACCGTTTGCCCCCCACTGCTAACTGTACGCTTAGCAAACATATCGAACGCACTCTCCTAAGCTCCGATTACTCCTAGTAAAACAAATTGGGGCGGAAATAATAAAATTGATTTTAAAAATAAAGGCTTAAAGAAAAGAATCCATTTAACAAAATGAGTTTATCACGGCAAGCAACCAAGACACTTGTTCATGCCGTAAAAATTGGGCGCATTGTCTATTGTAATAGTATTCTGTATGGGTTACCAGCTAAACAAATAGCAAAGTTACAACGGCTCCAGAATTCCGCAGCAAGACTTATTTTTAAGATTCCAAGGTTTTATCACATCTCACCAATTCTGTGTATGCTTCATTGGCTTCCAGTAGAATTTAGGATTCATTTTAAGATTATTATAATTACTTTTAAAGCGATCCTTGGACAAGCTCCGGTATATCTACAAGAACTCATTAGCAAAAGGGAGGAAAAGAGATACAATTTAAGATCGTGTGCAATGGGAATCATGCTTCAAACGCCAAGAACTTTAACTAAAAAGACATTGGGTGACCGTGCTTTTTTAACTGCGGCACCTAAACTGTGGAATGGGTTACCATCACAAATACGAAATTAGCCCAATTTTCATAGGTTTAAAGGTTTACTTAAGACCCATTTTTTTAGATTAGCTTTTTATTAGGATTTTTTAGGATTATGTATATCTTATGTTCTTATAGATCCATTGTTTTTTTTTACACAATATTTTTAGTTATTTTGGATAACTTATTAATGTTGAAAATTTACTTTCATGTAATGCGCATTTGATCATATTTACATGTATTTTGCGCAATATAAATATTAAATTATTATTATTATTATGGTATTTCTGATGAAGAACTTCATTCCAATCTCAACAGAGAGTTTGAAGAAAAGGTCAATTGGATAAAATATGGAGTATGTTTTTCCACTGTCAATCTTCTTCTTCATGACAATGGTGAGGATTATATTCTCTGTCACCCATATGAAGGACGTCGTATTCTTGCTGGATATCGTGATTTTTCCAACGAAAGTGAAGGAGTTTATCATATTGGCGAAGATGTTTATGTTGAAAAAATATACACTGAACAAAAACCAAAATCTGTTTATGATTCAATGTTGAAAATTTTCAAACAAGTATAATCATTTGATAAAAAATAATTTATTAAATACAGTTAATCAACATAAATTTAGTAAATATTTTATAAGCCCTTCGGGGCTTTTTTTTATGGTGCTCGAAACAGTTTTCTATCAATTTTTGATACAAACCTTTCCCAATTATCTAAACAATTAAATAAAATGAATCCAAAAGTGATTGATGTTACTTCAGCATCTGAGATTGAGGAATCTTCAACTGATGAGGAAATTACAACGGTTGTACAACAAATTACAGGGGCACCGAACGACAATTTTCAGAAAATATCTGTTAGGAAGACGATTTGAGATTTAGAATTTTCGGAGCATTTGTTGTAAAATATCTTGCTTGCCTGCCTCTCCTAGGATTTTCGAACATCTAAAAAATGGTATAATTGCCCATTTTTAAGGGATTTTTACCCTTAAAAGATCACCTAGAATTTTCGGGAGCCTTTTTTCTGGCTGAAATTTTCAAAAAGGTAAGTTTTGCTCCCTATAATTTTCGGATCACTAGGCTTTCAGCTAGCAAATCCGAACAGATGAAAAATTTTTAGGGGATAAAAATATGCCTATATGTACCGTTTAAATACTAAAATACGTTTAACAATGCTATGTTTAAGTAGTTTTGAACTATATTCTCGTTGGGTGCCCCTGAAATTAGTTTGTAAAATGAAAACAAAGGATGAAGATAAACCAAAAAAGAAAGATTTATATATCAAATGTGAAAACGGAGGATATTATTGAAGATAAACCAAGCAAAAATCTTGTAACTGGAAAAGATTTTGCAAAACTTACCAAAAAAGCCTGAAACTTGGTGCTACAAGTCTTGATTTTTCAAATCGAAAAAAAAGTAAGTATTTTGTTACTCTCAAAGCCGGAAAGAAGATACATTCCGGAAATCCCAAGTACGAGGATTTTTTATTACACAAGGATGAAGACCGTTGTAAAAAATATCTCGCTAGAGCAAAGAAAATAACCAACAAACAAAAAGAATTAACCTGGCAGAATCCAAATTTGGCAAACTATTGGTCGATTCGGCTTCTATGGGGTGGAGAAAAAAAAAAATTTGATTTAAAAAATATAATCTTAAAATTAAATAATGCAATTGACAAGCTGCGAAAATCTTACCAAAAACAAAATTTTATTTCATGAGGTCGAGGAATTTAGTCAAAAATTCCAAACTTAAATATCAAAGAATAAAAATCGAGACCATTTTACCAAATGGTAAAAAAGGCGCTCTTGTAATGAGGGTCGTACAGGGGTATTCCCGTGATGCGTGATTGGCTGATTTTATTTTCCGTGAAACGTGAATTTAATAAATTATTCTTCGTGATCCGTGATCTGAAGGTTTTGCGTGACCCGTGAAGAACTTGAATTATTAACCGATATTCGTGATTTCACCACTCTATTTGGCGTGATTTTGAGATGCGAGTGCTCCGGAAGACTTATTTTAAGACTGAAAACATCAAATGTGACAAGTAACAGACTTCGCTTTAATTAAAGTAATCCATTGTGCAAATTCACGTGCTTTACATGCCTATCATGGATCAGATGTCTATTCCTATGCCTATGGTCTCCTATGTCACTGGAGGTCAAAGGACAGTGATCTAAAACATCGAAACATCCGAGACATGGAGGGGACGAGTACGTATAGTACGATGATGAAGGTCGAATGTATTGTATTTTACGTTGACCCAAAGTCTGTCGGCTCGCTTAATTTTCTTGGAAAGGAACGAATTCGCTTTCCAATTACAGATGAACATTCATCTTTGGCAGTGTTTATTAAAAAGTTCGCGGAATTTGCCGGATTAAAGGTAGAGGCTGAGAAACGTGGCCTCGGCTCCTGTGTTGAACTTAAATTTTGTCGTCTCGAAGAGGGAAAAGATGGCAGTAAGGCCTTTGCGATAAATACACAAGAGCAATGGGACGAGGAGAGGCCGCTACTATCAGGAAATACATCTTCATTACAAGGTAGGAATTTATTTACTTCTTATTAAACGACATCAAGGACAGCCTTTACTTAGCTTTTAACGATTTTGCTTTCTTCAAACACTCTTTCTACCGTAAGAGAAGGTTATTAAAACGAGTACCTTACTTGTTTATTTTCGTGATTCGGGAAAATGAAATTTTGACAGCCGTGATCCGTGATTCGCTGTTTTTTCTGTTCGTGAACCGTGCGAGAGAACCCCCCTGTACGACCCTCTGTAATCGAAACTCCATTATTGTTTTCGTGGGGCATGTGGAGTGACAGAAAGACTTAATCAAGAAACTGATCAACTCACAGGATATTAAAGCATTAAACAAAGTCACACAAATCTGCCAGCAATATCTTGAGGAAGAATTTGGGCCTGATATGGCGAGTTATTTAACTAATGGACTCTATTGGAAACAAGTTGAATACACAGACAAAAAGGGTAAAATAAAGAAAAAGAAGGAATACTTTCACTATTTCGCACAAAGGGAAATGACAAAGTTAATCCTTTTGATTATCTGAATGAATATTGCAGGGTTAAAATAGCGCTCATTATTGAGAGTCTTTATCTCTCCAAAAATATCACTTCTTTGCAAATCAAGATACATGAAGTTTTTTATCAAACCGCTGAAACCAAGAGAAGCGTTACCATCAATACAATCTGATGATGAAAGTGAAGAAGAGTCTGAAATTAAAAAACTATCAGATATTGAAGAAGATTAAGCATCAAATTCTTTTTTAATACAAATTGTTGTATTAAAAATCTAGACATTTAGCAAGTCAACAGAAATCCACGAGTTGAATTTCTCAGGATAACCGCTCCACCTTACCAGTGCCAACTTTTTCTTGTTATCTCGTTTCAAAACTTAATCTATTCTGAAGATTTCTTGGTCTGTTTTGAAATACGAACTTTTTCATCAACTGCAAACTTTGTTTTTGAGGTTTTAAGCAAATCAAATCTCCGTACAAATTTGCAATAACTTTTTCCTCATTTATCTTTTTACTTGCTTCAACAGGTTCCATTTTGATACTTGAATGTCTCGTGTTGTTGTAATCATCAACTAATTTATCAAGTTTGTCCCAATAAACAGTATATCTGTTTGTGGAGAACATCTTCCACATTTTGTTTTTTATAGTTTTATTTCATCTTTCAACAGCGCGTGATTTTTCTTCATTCTCAGTGTGATATAATTTGATGTTATTTTTTTAAATAAAATCTTTCAAATGTTTACTCATAAACTCAGAACCTTTATCTACCCAGAGCATTTGCGCTTTACGTTTACTCTTAAATATTTCATCAGATGCTTTACCAACAGTTTCAGTTTTTTTTATCTGCCATTGGTTTAACCCAACCGTACTTGCTAAAAACATCGATTACCAGCAGCAGATATTTCACACCTTTGTTCCACTTGCTAAACTTTTTCATTTCAACCAAATCAGCTGCCCAGATTTTATCAATCCCGTTTGATATTACTTTGAAAAGTTTCTTGTGATTGGTTTGTGAAGTTCGTCGGCTAATTTTTGAGACCAATCACTACTAAACACCGTTTTACGTTTTTTTGTCTGAAGACCAAGACCAAGTTTTTGTTTAGTATTTATTAAAAATCTTGCAGTTTGTCCTCACTTTGGCATTTCACCGTAAGGAATATTATCCAATGATTGAACCATTTCTCGGTCGCAATCGCCTTTGTTTCTTCCCATTTCACAACAAATATCGTGAGAAGATGCAATTTTATCACCTTTGTTATAAGGTTGAACTTTCCACTCTGTTACTTCTCCAGTGTCTGGATTAGTAACTGTAACTCAATTGTTGTTCGTGAGGATTATACGGCCCCATGTGTTTATACTTTGAAGGAGTAAAACCAGATTTTGGTCTTGGGAATTTTCCAATCCATTTGTGAATATCAATTCCTCTTCCATCTAATTCTGGTCTATCAGTTTTATATTTTAAATCAGGTCTTACTTTTGTTGATAATTGGTCTAATACTGTCCCAACAGAGTCGTGAATTAGTGGGGTAAGTTTGTTGATTCTGTTGATTTGTTGTTTATTTCTCGTCAATTCACTTGCACCATAACGACCCATCTCAACAGACTTTTTTTGCCATCCAGGGTTAACCGTGATGAACAAAAAAATCTGCCGCACTTCCAACAACAGTGTCAAAAACATCACAGCCTTTTACTTTTTTTTCCTCTTCCAGTTTTTTTTTCCTTTTCCAACTTGACCGTTTTCTTTTACATATAACTTTTTTACGTCCACAGACAGCACATTTACAATAAAATTGTAATCGTCCACTTTTATCTCTTTGGTAACCACTTGGTTCAACACAAGGAGTTTTTCTTTTATGTACAATGCAATAAGTTTCTTCCATTTTATAATAGGTTTATATAATTATTTTAATAAAACGAATTCAAGACTACAGTTTGTAAAAGGCGAACTTGAAAAGATTTATTAACAGTTGAATGTTAGTTATGATTATACCCCATACTCTTAATTAGAAAATGACAAAACATTTTTGAAAATATTTGAAGTACTTTTTGAGATAAAAGGTAAGAGACAAGTTGTAAAAGAAAGTTATTTAATCCTATAATAAAATGGAGACTAAATTTTTCAAAGAGATACAAAAGAAAATGAATGTTAAAACATTAAAAGATTTTGAAAAAGAATAAAGAAAAAAAAAATTAGAGATGAGTTTGAAATTGAAAGAAAAACCAATTCCAATCTTGAAAGTTTTATTTGCAATTGAGTCTCAATTATGGGAAAATATTAAAAATGGTGGGTATGGTTGGATTGAGATAGATAGAGAAAGAAAGGAAAGATTGTTTAAACTGATTAAATTTATAAAGAGTTATTTGAGTTGGTGGAAAGTGTTGAGAAATTAAATGAAAAATTAAAAAAAAAATAAGTTGAAAGAAGAAGATGATAATTAAAATTAAAAAATAATAATTTAATAAATAAAATGGATTACGTTGTAAAGTTGAAAAGTATTAGAAAGTCAGTGTTTGAAAAGATCAAAGAAAAAGTAATTGAGGTGAGTAAAGAAGAAGAAGAATTAACAAGAGACATTGATAAAGTTTTTGACAAATTAATTTATGAGTTGAAAAGCGGAAATTGTAAAACAAACAATGAGGAGCTAAAAAAATGATTAAAGAGTACTATGAGTTGAATTTTGCTTTACACGATGTTTAATCTTATATCATTTTTTTTTATATAAGATTACAAGTTGTTAAAATAAGAAATTATAAAATCTCTGTTATCTGAATCAAAATGTTGATTATGAATAACTTCCAAAACTGACTCTTCTTTTTGTCGTTCGTTCAGATAGTACAAACACTAGTAACCACAAAGAACAGAATCTCTGTTTTGTAACTCGTCCTGAAAGTAAATTTGTCTTTTTCCAGACGTGGCTAAATAGTGATAAGCTTCATGAGGCATAATCAACCCAAATGGGTGAAAGTATTCAACAAATGAATCCAGATTTCGATAGCAAACCCAATGTGTTCCAGGTCCTTGAATATCGTCGAGATTAATTATTCCACTCTCTTTTCCAATATTTTTCGGTAAAGCGTTTCTACTGAAAATATCTCTAAAGTTCTCTATTCCAAGTTTTTTTACCCAGTCAAACAAATCAAAATTAGTCAGTGGTTTGTTTACAAAATCGATCCCTAGTATTGGAATTGAATTGAAGGGGCTGTTTTTTCCCAGTATTAAACCTTTTCCTCTAAATTTTTTTTACCCCTGCTCCAACTGAATTTTCCCAACTTCCAAAGAATCTTGGTGGAAAATATGAAGAGAGAGGTTGTTCAAGATCAAAAACAACATCTTCATATCTTTCTAAGAATTTTGGATTTTTAGATTTTTATTTTAATAATTATGTAATTTTTCTCCCCCAGTCATAATTTGTAGCACTCTATTATTTATCTCTTGTTGAGTCATTTTTTTTGGTTTAACAGTTTCAAATTTTTTGGGAGTGTATATTTTTTACTCTCACTGTTTTTTGATAACATTTTTACTATTTTATCAACGGCCTTTTTACCAACATGCTCTCCAGTTTTTGTTACAGATGCTGTCACTGCTTTTTCAGCGCCTTTTTTAGCAGCTTTCTACATTGTTGGACCAATTAGTTTTGGACCAAAAGATTTAAAAACATCCATAATTCCCTCTCCATAAATATGCTGTCTTGTAAATCTCCCAATTCAGGGTTGTATTTCATTTCAAACTCTGATTGTCTCATCATTTTATTTTAAGAATTGTATTACATTGAGTGAAGTAATAAAGTCATAAACCAATCAATACCGTTAAAATTTAGTCTGTTACATAGATTCTGATTTCAGAAATAGTGTTTGATGAAACAGGGCAAAACAGTGGTCTTCGCGGTTCAAATGTAAATGGAAAAGATCTTGTTAGATTGTCTGTTGGAATAACAGCAATAGTATCAGTATTTATTCCACCTACAATCTATCTTTTATAGCACTTGTATTAATATTCAACACATCAATCGAATTTGTGGTATTTGGTAGTTTTGTTCCATACTCTGTCCTTGTAACAAGTTTCTTTTCAAATCCGATGAGGTTTCCAAAATTTGTTCCTCTCAAATCAAGTTGATAGTTATCACTGTCGTCAAAAGAGATTAACACTCGATAGGTTGATCGAATAAAAAGTGAGATTGATGTGAAACTTTTTGTTTCCATCTTGGATTGAGTGATGATTTTTTTGAGTCACGTACTGATGAATATAATCATTGATATCTGAGTAGGAATACATTCCATCTGTAAAAGTAATTGTCTGCCACGAAACACCTTTGTCATGTCTGTATTTGATTTTATTGTTTTTATAATCACTTCTAATGCTGTACCAAGAGTAAGTCATTGATAATCGGTCAAGAGCAAGTTCGTGTTTCAATTCAGGGTCAGGTTTTAGAGGTGGATTAAATTTGATTGTAAAATCACCGGGTCTACTTGTTCCTCTTTTCTCTCGATTTACCGAGGAAATATGAATAGCGCGTTCTTCCATTTTTATTTAATTGTTATATAGTTTTTTTAACAAATTATTAAGCTGTTTCTTTGAGATAACTTTTATTTCGTTGAGGAGATGTGCAATTTGGGAGAACTCTGTGGTATTAATCCATTATCTCCGGCAAGAACTGAACCACCGAGTAATTCAAGTCTGTCAAGAAGTTGATGAGGGTTGTTAAAGTAGAAAATACCTTGTCCAGTTTGAATATATTTAGGCGATGTTAAATAATCATTTAATGTGTTTTTATACTTCATTAAAGTACCTTTTTGTTTTTGTAAATCACTTATATAATCATTATCAAGTTGAGTTTTGTTTTTAATGTTTCTTTTACCAGCAATTTTTCTAGCTAATTTTTTCACGTCTTCATTTACATCTTTAAAAACTTTGTTTCGTTCTTCTTCAGTCATATCAAAAAAACTGTTTGGCATTGAATAATCATAATTTCCAAGGATTACCCTATCATTATCGTCAAAGTTTTTTTCTATATCTAATTTTGTGACCCCTTTAGTAGCACCTTTTTCCTCCTCATCCTCATCATCATCAGATACGTCAGATATGCCAGATAAATCTATTAATATCAGAGAATTTTATAGATTTTTTAAGTCCTTCAATTGCTTCAAAACCTGGTAATTGTTGCATATGCCGTCTTTTTACCTCACCCATTTTATCAAATCCTTCAGTTATAGCAAGTCTGCTTTGATTAAGACCTTGTGTAAGAGCAAGTTGATTAGCTTGAAGTTCTTTTATCATCGCGTCTTGCTGTTTATCAACGCTTTTTTTAACACTATGCTGCGACTCAATAAGCGGTTTAAAAGTTTCTTTAAATCCCTCTCTGAGGTTTTGTTTTCCCAAATCGTTGTTTTTATCTCTCACCTGTTTAGTCAAAGAGTCAGCTTCAATTTTATTCCGTGCAAGTTTTCTGATTTCCTCGACATACATTTTTATTTAATAATTATAATAAAATGGAAATACCAAACTCCGATAGTGATGGGAATAGTGATAAAAAATTCAAACAGTTATATTCATATATGCTATGAGATACATTCCGAATGTTGATCTGTGGAAACATTGGAAGTGGTAAAACTAATTTTTCTTTATCACATGTTGATGAAACAGTTGTTGTACTATGATGAGATTTATCTTTATGCAAAAAATCTCGAGCAAGAAAGGTATCAAAAATTAATTTAAAAAATGAGAGAATTAAGTCATCAAATGGATTATAATATTTTAAATGTGAGTAATGATGAAATACCCCAGTGTCAGAAATGGAGTATAAAGACAATCAAAACTTGTTATATTTGATGAGTGCGTATGTGAAAAAAATCAGAGACAAGTGATTGCCCGGTAATCTATCCCAGTCAAAGTTTTTACAAAACACCGAAAGATATTCGATTGAATTGTTCTCATTATTGCATCTATGAATTTCCCTTCTCACGATAGTCCAACAGAATATCATCTGAGTTGGGAGTTGATAAAGCACAATTTAAAGCAGCAACGCGGGAGCCGTATTCATTTTTGTACGTTGATAAACCAATGAAAAAAATCAAGAAAAAATTCATTGGTAATATATAAACATTAAATAAAAAATGGGAATATTTAATGAACATTCTTCTACTCACTTTGCAAAAGGAATACATGGCGCTCCAGGTGTTGGATTTAATCTCACTGCAGATGGAAGTTATGATATGGTGAGTAAAAAACTAAGAAATGTTGGAACTCCAACATTAAAACAGTATGTTGATGAGAACTCCGGCAGTGGAATATCCTCCAATCTCACAATTGATTCGGACACTGACATGAATGATATATACTTATCGTATTCTCAACCTTCCAATACCATCTGATGGAGATAAACCAGCCAAAAAACAATATGCTGATATTAACTTTATGTTCAGAAATGGTAGTCATCCACTGACTGGAGATGTAAATATGAATAATAATCGTATTCAAAATTTACCAATTCCAACCGGACCAACTTAACCAACAACATTGATTTTTACCGATCTTGATAAGTAATTATCTTAAAAATGACGGAACAAACAAAATGGTGGGAAATCTGGACATGAATAACTATCGAATATTTAATATTCCAATTCCAACCGGACCCCAACAACCAGTAACATTGGTTTTTGCTGACCTCAAGTATCTTCCTCGTAATGGAACAGCTCCAATGCTTAATGACTTGAATATGGATAATAAACAAATAAGTCATTTATTACAACCAACATCTGATACAGATGCTGCAAACAAAAAGTGTGTTGATGATAACAAAGTTGATGCAAGTAAATATCTTAAAAATGATGGAACAAACAAAATGACTGGAGATTTAAACATGGATAATCACAAAATAAGGAACTTAAATGATGAGCCAACAAGTGGAATTGATGGAGTTAACAAAAATTACGTTGATTCTGTGGTGTCTCATTCTCATGTCAAACCAAGTCATCAAAAAGACCAATTTAGTAATTTAATGTCAAATGTATTGCAATGGACTGACTTGATTGATGGTGGAAATAGTTTTAATACGGCAAAAGGAGCAGATTTATCAAGTTTTCAAGGTAATTTTCACTCCTACAATCACAAAGTCATTTATACAACGATTATAAAAATTCTCAAGGCGGTTACAAGTACTAAATTGGAATTAATTTTTACACTCTGTTTTTAAATGCTGATTATATTCTTTGTATTGAAATACTGAACACTGTTTATCAGTTTCTGTTGATAGAGCAACATCTCAAGGATTAACAATTGGAAATGTTTCAGTGAAAAAATTCACTCATAGATATCTTGATTTGAAAAACAGTCCAGAGTTTATGTACATCGCTGACTGATAATTCATTTAAAACTGAAAACAGCAGCATCACATCCGTATAATTTTCTTCATCTACTCGTTGATATTCCTCAGGTTGGAAGTGATTTGGGAGTTTATCCACAAAACTGGACGAAAAATTACGTAATTGCTTACGGAATCTTGGGACAAGTGTCAGATGTTGATACTGATAAAGTTTACGACTATCACACATCATTCAATGTCGACATTAATGCAAATCAAAAAAAGATACTGAACATTGTTCTGGACAGAAACAGTGATAATAGTGCTGCAACAGTAGAAATGGTAAAGGATATTATTCCTTTTACAAAAAACAATTTGTACGGAGAATTTTTTGAAGAAATTTACGACTTCAGTGACGTAAGAAATTATAAAATTACAATAGGGGCATCAGGAGTTACTTTTACAGAAGTTAATCCTAATTTGTCATTTCCAACAAAGGACTTGAGTATTATTTTACATAATGGACCAAGAGTAAAAAATTACATTTTAAATTTGGATGCTAGTGTTGTAAATTTTACATTGTGTATTGTTATATCTCTTTGGTTGAATATAAATGTTTCTATTGAAGGTTATATGACTACTACCAATAAAATTGTAGAATTAAAATTTGATAAAACAACAAATAAATTAATATTAAACAATTTACCAAGAATATCCATTACCATACCAAATTCATTTAGTGGAAAAGAAGTTGTTTTATGGTTAACAAAATATAGAAGTTCAAGTACAAATAATGAGACTATAAAAGCGTCAATATCAAATTATTCAGCAACCTTGACATTAAGTTTACATCATAGTTTTGTAACACGTAAAGATTTTTTTGAAATTACAAGTGAAGATATATATCACCATTGAAAAAATTATGTATTCTCAAAACTTTTACGACTTTGACTCCGAGCAATATCACAAGAAAAGTTGAATGGGTCTTATGTAGTTTAAGAATAAATGAAAGATATCTTTGAATCCAATCACATAGATAAATCTCCATCAGAATCAGACATCAAAACTCTCAAAGATTTTTACAAGCATTACTACAAGAAATACTGGTGTTTCAAAAAATCTTACAAAAGATCCAATCATCTTGGTGAAACAATCACAATCTCTGGAATTTGTTTGATGATTATTGGAACAATAACTGGTAGAATAACTTTGAATCCATTATTCTCCTTGTTGTAAACAGAGCTGGTATGCTTGTCACCAATTTTTGGAAAAATAAAAAATTGCAAGAAAAAGATAGAAATGACAGAAATCGCTTCTACAACCTATGAAAAAGTTTTGGTTGAATTGAGGACTGCTTTGAGAGGAGATGAATTTGATAAGAATGATTTTATTGACAAAATGAAGATAATGGATGAAATGATAATCGATTAGACCCCACTGGCTGATAGATTTTCATAAAGGTATAACAAAAAATATATTCTTTAAATAAAAACCATCTCATCTTTCATACGCTTTTAGTAAGTTTTATGACAGATATAAAAAAGGAAGAGGAAGAGTTTACGTTGCAAACACAAGATGAAAAAAGTCACCGATTATTGGATTTTTTACAGGAATCATTTACTGGTTTTTCCACTAAAGAGTTTGATAATTTCATATCAAAAAGATGTCAAATTGATTGATAATATTTGATCCATTTCCTGTAAAACTTCAAAGTTCTGGAGAGAGATTTAACTCAATTTTTTCGTGTTGTTTTCCTTGAGACTTTAAAAATTGTTAATGTCACTATTCCGCTTGTAAGATACGCATGCAAACGTCACGAAATAAATGACGCACGCAGGCTAAATAAACAACAACTACATGATGGCGTAATGAGGGGGGGACACAGCCCTGTGGCAGGTTATAGCGACTTCGGGTTATGCGCACAAAATAACACAAGCCTTACTTATCGCCCCACTACCGTGGGGTAGGACAAGAATCTTGGCAGAGCCTTTCTTATCTCCCCAGCGCCGCACGGGCTGGATCGGACAAGATTAAGGCAAAGGAATAGCTCAAAATATGGCAAGACACAAGCAATGCCAAAAGCTTGGGGGAAGTCGCAACGCAGACTTAACCGCACCACAGGGAGTGACCCACCAAAATTTATTGAGACATAACAAAACAACAACTCCTCCAAAGGGAGGGAGGGCGGGTAACAAAACTACTTTAAATGATTGCTTTCGTGCAAGCTAACCAAATAATGACTAGGAGTGGCATTGGCAAAGCTTTATAGTCAGACAGTGTCTCAAAGTACGGCCAATAGGCACAGTTGTACTATAAACTATCTCAACTTATCATGATTAAGGTCTAGCCATGAATAGCTCTGAATAGGGCTTTGAAAACAGGGACCAATCTTTGCGAAGCTAAGAAAATACACGATGACAAACATGCGACAAATTAGTGAGGTTCTAGCCATGAAAAGCTTTTGTTTTCTGCTTAAAGAATAGAGTGCTTTCATTTAATGAATCAGGCTTTCAAGATATCACCGAGCCTAAGACGGGGCAGGCTTTCTCGGCCTACCCCCCTGGGGCTTCATGCTCCATTAACTACATTTACCCGCTGGTAAATGTCTCATTTAATTATATAGTAAATATTAATCAATCTCTTTCTCTTGAATTTTTTGTTTAATTTTGAGAGTTTCTCATCGTTTATTTCCATCCGTTTTTTGTATAACTGATACTGTTCATCCTCTGAAAGAACAATTTTAAACTTGTTTATCACTTGTTTAATCTTGTTCTGATAGTGATACTTTCTTTGATAGATTGATTCTTTTAGAAAGTAAAATCTTTCATACTCAGCTTTATCATAATAACCAAGAACATGACCCATACTAACAAAACAATTTGAGCAATGGTAATAACAGCATTGAATAAAAAAGTCTGAACAATTACAATACTTACATGAAACTTTGTTTGATTTCGGTGGTGAATTGTCAGATTTAAGAATTTCGATAAATTTTGAAATTTCTTCTTCAGTGTAACACATTTATTTATAATTTATACATTAAATCATGATTTTTTTAATTCGACATAGTAATCATAAAAATAACAACGAACAAAATCATTTTTTTTACCAAGTAAAATTTTATTTAATATATCTGAATTTATATCATTTGTTACATCAGTTTTAAACATAAAAATAACTTTATTTTCACTAGCTTTAATATAAAAAAGTACCATATCTGTCATCATAACTTTTCATGAAAATTGATTCTTGCTCGTTAAGGACTTCTTTGTCTTCTTGTTCATCACTAAAATCAAAAATTCTGTATAATGAAAATTTATGAATTACATTTCTTTCCAATTTAATACTAGGATATTTTTTTGAGATGTAAGGGTATTTTTGGTAAATCTTCTTTAAAAATGGCTTCGGTTTCATTTGGTAAATCGTTTCTGTTTTTGTACTGATTAATTCCCAATTAAGCAGATTAATTAATCTTTTAAAAAGACTATCTATAAAAGATTTGTTGGTTAATTTTGGTTTTCCCGTTTATTTATCCTCAAAAGATGTTATATTACAAGTTAATTTTCATCTTTTTTTTCAAAGTAATTTTCTTTACTCGTGTAACTCATTTATTTACGAATTAAAATCTTAAAATATATTTTTATTGAAGAGCCTTTGTATGAATTTTATCCCTCATCACAATTCGTTTTTCCTCATTTGCAGATAATGCTATTTTGTTTATTTTCACTGGACAAATCTCATGATTATCACTTTTTATAATATTCATCGTTCTCATTTGCTCCTCTCCTGAAAATAAACATTTTTATAATCATCAAATCCCATCTCTTTCTTTACAAAAAGAAAAGCTTTCTTTTGAACTTTCTCTTTCTATTTTTTGTCTTTTAACGGTGTATTTTAACCTTGAAATGCAGAACTCTGGTCTTAAAACCACCGCATGGTGATCGCGCGGCAGCGATTTTGTTGAAAATGGTTATTCTCCTTTTTTAATTATGGTGAAAGTGAATATTCACGGGCATTGAACGCGAGATACACGTTTCAACCCGTTTATAAGTTTGTGGTAGAATTTAATGAAATCTCTGCGTATTTTCTACTGATCATGAAGTAAAAAACAGCAGAATTAAAAATCGGTGACTAAATGCATTTGCAATACGAAAATAATCTCTCGATTGTTTTTCTGCAATAAAAGGATACTGTTTCGTACCGGCTCTCCACTGAAGTTTTAAAAAAATTGATTTACTTAGTCAGCGTCGGTAAATAAAGGCACCAACTCACGGTTTAGGGTGGCAAAATACAGGGATTTGTATTAAACTGTCCACCAAGGCCTCAACCTGGTTTCATGCTCACTGAACCGGAATGCAGGAGAGGTCTATATCTATGAAAATGCCTGAGCTATGAGTCCTTCTTGAAAGTAATGACCAAGCGCGTATTATCACAATTATGCACCATTGTTGGAGAACCAGCAGGTCATTTTTATGTTCACTGAGGTCGAACACTGACGTAATTCTTTTTCTGTGCATTTATGCATGGGCCAACGCACCAGCAGGTATGGCTTGTCATTGCTATCAATCGACCTACCCTTACCTTTACGGCTAGAGTTTACAAAAAGCTGCAACTTAATATTTCACTCGATGTAGTTTACCCTGTTAAAAGGAAAGCACGTGTACGTTTTTACCAGGATAAGACTTCAACTAGCACGACTCGTCTCCATCAGGGCCAGTGAACTGATTAGTTCCGAATAAGCTGCTCTAGTTCAGTGAAACATTCGCTTGATTTAAAGTTACTGTTTCTTCGGTTGTACAATTCTTGATTTGGCTTATTTAAACATTGCAATGACGGTCTGGTACCAGCATCTCATCAAAACTAGATGCAACAACAAGAATTACCGTCGAATTACCGGCTCGGTCTTCACATCTGAGGTCGGATCCCCTCGCATCACTCGAAGCTTTTACATTTCTCATAGGTGGAATATTCTTAAGAGTATATTAATAACAGAGACTAAAATTAGCCTTAAAACAACACGTCTCTACAACTGCGTGCTGTCCTCATCAGATACAAATTGTTGCAAGTTAAAACATTGAAACACAAATAGACAAGTACTGAAGATCGGCGACCACTCCTCCAGTGACAGTACAGAAACTGGAAGAATTACAAGAAAGACCTGAAGGAACTCCAAGGGGTTGAAAATATGTTTAACTACTTGTCTGAAACTAGTTGTTGTATTCTTGTATGTTGTGCCAAAAAGTGGACAAACTAAAATACATGATTGCGAAAAATCATGTATATAAAAAAATACGACAAAAAAAAAAAAAAACACCAGTCACATTGCTAAGCCACCAAATTCAAAGATCTTAATATAGGGATAACCTCATGACCCACCTTCTGGAGTTCTTATGGCTACCCGTAAGCAGTGTATGTGCGTTCATGTCGCAACGCTTATAGTAAGTATCTCTGAACAATGAAATGTTTTTTTAAAACATCACTTCAAAACAACGTTAACGAGAGTGGACAACGCAGATACCGCAAACTGATAAATTGAGTTGCGGAACAGTGTTAAAAGAATGGAAGTATTGTCACATCACTAAAGCACACCCAGCTAGTCCTCTCGAAAATAAGTACTTTGAAATCAATTACACTCTTGGCAGTGTCGCCGATTTTTTCCATAATTGCCATTAATAAATACAGTACTTTTAAAATAAATGTTAGTCCTTTGTTATTTTTTAAATGCTTGTTTTATAAAATACATAATTCTATAAATTAGCTTAAATTCCACTTCATTAGCTTAATAAGCTTTCGCGTCTGCTAACATATTTTATCGAGCAAGATAACAAAAACATGAATAAATAAACACTTATTACACGTTAATGAACGAACTAACCAATGGTTGTCTCGGTGTTTAAAGCGCAGGTTGTATGTAAGTGGACAGTACTGACAACTTAACGCAAATAGTCTATTTCCTTTCAAAATTTACTTTTTTCTTATTAATTAGCTAGCGATTTGTGAATGGCACAAAATAAGATGCTAAAAATTAAATACAATAATATTTTACGAGCGAGAGAAGTTGGTGGACAATGCTGCATGGCCTTCATATCGCTTTACTTCAATGATCATGAAGCACAAGTGTGTTGAAGAGGAATTGTTTGAAAGGTATCTCTAAGTTTTAGTTTTATAATGTAATCCTTTCCGTTCCAATCTTTAATTCCTTTAAACGCCCATTATGTAAGTATAAATATATACTAAATTTTTCCCAAAAAATTGCGCCTCCGATCATATTGACCACTGTTTCAAACATTCGAACATCTGAACAGTCTGAACAAACGATAGAATTGTGAAGGATTTAATAAATGTGTGATCCTTGTCCGATTCGTATAATACCAGCAATCGATTTTAACGATTATAGATATTTATATTTCATCCATCGATTGTTCAGGGCGTATGCGTGTATGCTCACCGGCTTCTAAGTAATAAGTAGGTTTCTAGTTTACGGCAAGAAGAGAAGCATGTGCAACCAAAAATTGAGGAAATTAACGTTTTCCGTGAGATGTACACGTACATTATGCCTTCCCATTTGTCGACTTCTTCATCAGTGCTGCCAAGACTTAACAGCAAGTTACCCTAAAGCGCCGTTTGGAATGGTCAACTACCCCGTACTGACCACCAGAAGCAAATAAAAAAGTGGCAATTGTGTTACATTTATATTAGTAATTTGATTTTGCCGTTCGCCGTTGATTATTTATTTCATCCCCAATCTTCTTAAAAAAAGTGAAAACTTCGAGGAAAGTTTGAATTATTAATCAGTGAGTCCGCAAAAAAAGATGATTACATGATATAAAAATCAGACCAGCACGTCTTTCCATCACAGGGGCAGCAGGTGTTATTTTGTTATTTTGTACTAATATTTTGACAACGATGATATTGTAACAAAGGGGGATCATTAGTCCTTAAATATCAAAATCTAAACATGGCACTACAGCTCCAACTAGGAACTATCAGCAAATTTAAACTCAATTTGATAATCCTCTTCATCGCCACTAACTGTATACTTTCATTAAACAATGATGAAGTGCTCCGTAAATTCGAAAAAATAGCACTTTTGATGACAGAAAATGTTTGTCTTAAACTACCATGGGCATAAGAAGGTAATGTTCTGAAATCGGCTGAGATGACTGGCAACAATTCTTGCACAGCGGAAATACAATGTACAATGTTAAGAAAATAGTACGATTAGTAATTTGTTGTGGGAAGGATTTACCTTCCGTTACGATTGATATTGAGACTCTACTGTCGTGTTAATGAATTACAGACAAGATACTGACAAGAGAGGAGAATGATCCGTGGCTTGAATTGAGGGAGGAAAACTACCTTTCGTAGTGCGTCGTTCAAGACGTATTTCGAAGGAAAGTTAGTCCAGACGCCTCTTGTGCCCGTCTTTATACTTGAGACGCATAACCAGACGAACTACAAATGTTTACCCAAGTTCGTCCAGATGGATAATGCGTCCTTAGTATAAAAACGACCAATAATGTTCAGTTTTGAAGCCTGTTTTGAATTTTGGAGACATTATTTACTACAGTTGGATCTTTATGCAAAATCATGAAAATCAAATTGTACTTGAGGTCATCTGTCACACAGTTAAACCCTTTTGAAGGTACAAAAACCATGTTCTCTGCTTGTCGAATGGTGCAACTCCCAAATGTACTGAAAAGCGTTACCATTATTAGTCAATACACACGCCTCCTACAACAAAGAAGCATGAGTCCCTTATAATAATGGCAGCACTTAACACAGATATCAGTAAGCATTAGGTTTGTTCACACCATACAGAAGAGCCTTTCGTACAGCCAGAAAAGCTATCCCGCGGTATAGTATGAACTGCAACTTCATAGAATTAATTAACTGGAACACCGCCCCTATGCGTGAAAAGAAGCTACAAAGTTTTGAGTTTGAAACGACCAAGAAAATTCATCGAAAATCATTCGACAAGTTACTTTTCTGAAGTCTTAAATTGAAACATCACCAAGTGCTCTCGCTTACTTGTTTTTGAATTGTTTTTATTATAGTGAGGACATAATTTTTTGTCTTTAGATGAAATGGCTTCGAATTTGTCCATCTTGGCTTTGTACGTTCTATTTATGATATCAGGTAGGTAAAATCTGCTAAAGAATTAAGGTCTTAGCACCGGCTCACGCTGCGTTGGTTACCTTAAATAGTTGAAGTTAAGGTTTCCTACTACCACGCTTTTAATTCATTAATTAAGCAAAATCAGAAGAAGGAAAACTGCATTAGTACTCTAGGGAGAGGACTGTCTTTAAGAAGAAAAGAAAGTGGAATGATTAAAAAAAACATTCTTTTTTAAGTTTTGAGATACCTTGTGTTGTTATAAACAATAATCTTGACCAAGCTTGTTCGGTCTAGATAGATGGATACTGGCCAAGTTTATTTTTTCCCTTCCTTTTTATGGACCGAGAGGAACACGAGGTCAATAAAAAACGCACAAAGAGGACTAGGCCAATTCTAGCCATCTTTCACCGAACAAGCGAACTAAGCGAAGAAACTCTGTCCTTGAGGGACAAAGTAGGAAATCCTGAGCGCCGAAGATAGGCCCATCTCGCTCGCTAGGGTAGCAAATCAAAACGCAGCATTCACTTCATCTTGCGTAAACAGTAATATAATAATCGCTTGTTTTAGGCCACCAATGGGCGAAAGTTGTAAACTTTTTATGACCAGACTCTTTCAAATTTTCACTTGCAGACTCAGAGCCATGTGGGGAGCAAAATATCACAGTATGGAGTGGCACGCTCCAGTCGCCTAATTACCCATCCCCCTACTCAAAAAATATGGACTGTTACTGGCTGATTCGAGTTGCTGAAGGAAACAACATTGAAATAGAATTTCAAGATTTATCGGTGAGAATAAAAAGAAAGGAATGACTAACGTTAAGTTTGTAAATCTTCAGCATTCTATGATGCCTTAATTGTATTTATGGTATTTTGGCCATGAATATTTATGTGAAAATCCTGGACGCTGAAGCCGGCGTTTTGTCAACTCATTTCTACGTTAAATCGAAACGAGTTTAACTTTATTTAACAATTATTCGCCGAAGGCGAAGTTAATATTGTTGAATAATCCCCGAGACAAAGTCGAGGGGATTATTCAACAATATTAACTGAGCCTGAGGTGAATAATTGTTTTAGTATATTCACACGAAGTGATCTCAACAGAATCAGAAAGGAAACCATTAAAAAACGGTTGGTTTGATTGACGGGTGAGTTCATGCGTGAACACGAAGCCGTAAACAGTGGATGTACAAAAGTTACATCTTTACAGTATCTTCAAAAATGGCAAATGATAGTTTTAATCTTTTTGTATCGAGTTTTGTAAGCTTTAGCATCAACAGCTT
The DNA here is from genome assembly GCF_958299795.1 of Porites lutea. NCBI lineage: Eukaryota > Metazoa > Cnidaria > Anthozoa > Scleractinia > Poritidae > Porites > Porites lutea. The sequence goes on from NC_133209.1 coordinate 11,601,001, forward strand.
AAAAGAAAACGCCGAAAATTTATATTACTACCCGATTCTGAGAAGAAATTGAAAAGTGGCGCTTTATTTGTTTCTGTCAACTCACCGTGAATGAGAAAGTTTCCCTTGTCGCTTCTTGCAAATGCTGTCAACAGCGGCTACGATCAAGGTGAGCGTTGTTTATCTCCAATGTTCTTTGCTTTGTTAACTTGCTGGCACGTACAATTTTCGAAAATATTTGCCTTCCTCTTTTCTCCATGAATTAACTTCTATTTATAGGCAAAACTGGTCTTGCGAGAAAATCCCGAAATCACAAAAGTGCCAAAGCGGCCTCGTTTTCCTCTGTCGTGGTAAACATAGCTTCGAGCGTACAAAAAGTCAGCTACAGTTAACCACTTCACAATAGATCACGCTGTTTAAACACCATGAAGTCTTTTCTTGCCTTCAAAGTCATCAGCACTTGGATATTCGTATATTTTCAAAAAGGCTTCACTATGAAACTTTGGCAAAACATCCAGTTCACGACAGCGATTTTGTTCTGCTTGATATTCACCGCCTAGCGCGGTGAATATAACGTCATAGTCCGAGATAGCGAACCAATCAGATTGCTTGAATTACCAAGATCACTGAGTGTGTGTATACTAAAGCTGTATACAATACATACAGTAATTTTCTCTTCTCTCTTTTGATTTCAGATGACGGCGTATCCAGATCGTACGGTATGAATTATGTTTCCCCTGTTACTCCAATTACTGTGAATATATCATGAATCACCACTAGACAAAGTAGGCAAGGATCCTGTAAGAAAACCACACGTATATTAATTGATCTCTCCATGTAAAAGCTGATGTTACTGGGGCGATATTTGCATCGACATTGGGAAAGTGAATTCTTTAAAAAAAAAAAACAACAATTCGCTCTGCGACTGGTAACGTGAATTGAAAAGGAGATTTCGTCTAATGGAGTAGCTGGGACGAAAGAAGATAAAATCACGTCCAGTTTTAGTTAGTTGACGATATTCATTTGTCTTAAGATTGTTAATAACCTAACTCCACCATATCTTTAAAAAGTTCTTCCAGCTAGAGTCTAGAAACCCACTTTTCTTTGCGTTTCGCTCAACTCTTGTCAGTTTATTTATTCGTGGTGCGTGTCGCCGGCCTAGATCATAGAGTAAATCATGGAGTTATGAAAAATTGACGGTTGGGTGGGGAAAATATATCATTGATATCCTAACCTGTGAGCATACATAATAGGAGTTTTAATTTGAAAAATAAGTACTGGCGGCAGAGCCGGAGGACACTACGTAGAATACCCCTGGGAATTAGAGCGTATTTAAAAGAAAAAATGTGTTATTTCAGTCTGTGTATTTGTGATGAATGAAAGGAAAAGCCCTTCGATACTTCTCCGAGTAAATTTCTAGGGTGCAAACAGACGATAAACGAAGCCTGAGTTTTTAGTAAGTGTTTGTTCATAGTTTTTTAGATTTCCTTAGTTGCCTATGGAAATAATTTTATCGAGGTCACAAACGGTTAAGTGATGGCGGAATCCCGAGGAAGACAAGAGATTTTCATGTGTTTGGCTGCTGGAGGTGCGAAGATATCGACGCATGGATAGTAACGGGTTTAATCTGGTGCTCGAGAAGTTTTCTTTTGGCTGAAAGGTTTAAAAACAATTGGACCCGACGGTAGCCTGAGTAGCAGGCGCTAGCCAACGCGACAGTCAAATGGTTTTACAGTTGAATGGTTAGACAGGGGTTAGCTTCAAAGAGCGATACGCATTTTGAGTCCATATGGTTGCAGGCCTTCATTTCGCCTTAACGGACTAATGTGGCCCATGGTCAAATTATCAGCTGAGTATTTACCTCAGCGGGCTGCGGTTTTGGCACAACGATAAAATTTAACGCCCCAATTTCGGCGAAGAATTCTTTGATTTATCGCATGCGGTACCAAAGTCGCTTTAGACGCAAAACTGATTTGCTTCGCATCTTTCCTCTCTTTTCTCCCGAGACCAGCAAGCTAGAGTCGGCAGTTGTTTGCTCCGAAAAGAAGAATTTTTGCCCGTCACATCACTTCTGCTGCATGCGCAGACAAAAATTATCTCGATGAAGGAGGATTTGATCGATGGACACATAGACATCTCGTATTCCTCTAGATTCACCACTAAAACGCTCTGGAACGAGACCTCGATGAATACTTCCACAAGAAAAAGACATCTAGCATATAAAAATAGCCATTATTATTATAAACACTCACCTCGTTTATAATCTGCTTGTTCTCTGAAATTTATTAGAAATATCTCGATCTCATCCACGTGCGTTTTCCGTGATTTCCTCACCCAGGGGTGAATACCCTGGATAATAAGAAAACCAATGGACTGCGCATGCTTCTGATCGTACATGCGACACAACCTCTTACGGGCGGGTAGGAGAGAACCCTGGGAACGATGTTGCATGCGACAAATTTTGGCTTCTTCCCGGCATTGTAGAGAATAGTGTGCTGGCTCGCATAAGGCTCGCCAGCAATAATACCGGTCGCTTGGGTCAGAGAAGTAGTTTCTAAGTTCACTATTTTCCATTAAACCCCCTAGCTATAAATATAAACAGGAATGTCAAATAGTTGTAATAGAAAGTTAAATAAGTTTGATCTTCCTGTCAGTGCAGCCTGAGTAGGAGGCAATGAATGATCAACACCTCGCTGTTCTGAGATTTTTCGCGACCCTTAGCTTCAGTTTTAAATGAAAAGAGAGGGACGTCAGAGTTGCATGGTATAAGTTAGAAGATATTCATACTATGACTGACTCTCGTTTGCAAGGAGCCATTACGTCTCCCGACCGAGGATCAACAAGTTGGGCGTTAACTCTTTATTGGTCATTTCACCGTATAGATTACTCATCCAAGATTTGGGACAGTACACTAGGGTTGTTCATTACCAGATATTCAGGATTCAGATTACTAATTCAGAAATGGCTCAGTAATAGATTACTAATAGACGTCCTAATTTTGATTTAAAATAGGCGGAAAAGGATGCCAACTGTCCGAATGATTACATTGAAATCTTGGATGGTTCGTATGGAAGCACCGTCGTAATAGCGCGATTGTGTGGCTTCAGCTTGCAAGATGTTGATGAGAAAACATTTGTTTCCAGCAGTAACATGCTACTTGTGCATATGCATACAGACAATGACAAGGAAAATAGAGGCTTTTTAGCAAAGCACAAAGGTATTAAACTACTGAACTACGTAAACCGAAACCTGGAACGTCGGAGCGCTGATATATACCAAATCCCGGAATTTCTCATTGTTGTTCAAAGGGGTGCTTAATTCTGTTTGCCGCAAATGCAAAATATAGAAAGCCCTCTGGCATGGTCTTGACTAAAACAACAAGACTACTTGCTCTTGCTTTCTGGCATTCTATGAGTATTCGGAAGACCCGGCAACTTAGTATTTAGTTCTTATGACGACTGCAAGTGTCAATTCGTCAGTGGGTTAAAACTTCGGCTTTAAGAATAACGAAGACTGGATCAAAGTCCCCAAATATAGCTACTGTAACAAGATGGGAAACATTTTCATTAAAAGACAATTTCATTCATTTCAACTAAGCTTCGCGTTTTTTTGGTGTAACAGCGCATCACAATGTAGCGTTCGGATTGTAACTCTGCTTTGCTAAGTAATGAGCGAGGCGTAAGTGATTTATACTTCTTGTTCTTTTACGTGATAGTACAGTTATTGAGACAATTATTATCGTTGGCGGAGTATCACTTTGAGTGAGCTCTGTTTGCTGTTTTCTTGTTGCAGTGAGCAGAGAGGCTTCGGGTCTCGGTTTTATGTCTTAAGAATTTGGTCTCTTATTTAGGAGAGGTTGCTGGTGTGCACCTTCTCGGATTGCACTGATCTGACCATCTCCTCCCAAGTGTATGTGACAATACATAAGGCATCGCGTTATTAGGAACTTTTGCGTGTTATTTTTGTAAGTTTTCTGAGTTGTAGATCGAATCGGGGCTGAGTCTCGGAACTTGCCTTGCAAACTTTGCCTACACTTTCGCGCTGGTCTGTCATTAATTATTGACCAGACTATTGACCAAACGTTTTGCCACAGATATTATACGATACCCTTTTAAAGTCCCGTGATCAACTTTTGGTTTATGGAGGACACCTAGGATGCAGGAAACATAACCAGACTTTTTGGCCTGGGTGATTCTTCGTTGCTTTTTTTTGTGTTGTATTTTCTAATAGACTCCATCTTTACTGGCGTTCAGTAGTATTCTGGCGTTCTAACGCTCCAGGTTTCAGCATATATGAGTGTAACTACGCTTGCTATGTTTTTTTAAAGCCAGCAGTTATATGATTAGTTATGAACAATAGTTAACAAATAAAGAAGCCTTTCATGTGGCCTGTTATTTATATTTATTTATCTATTATTATTATTTTTTAATTATTTGTCCTTTAGTAGGTCCACATCAGTCTCTGGCTGCCCCTTCTAACATACTCAAATAAAGTATGTATGTATGTTCTGTTGTAAAGCAAATAAAACAGAAAGGAGCTAGAGTACGAACGAAGTCGAGCGCTTCTCTCTTTTTCTTAAGACTAATCGTTATGAAAGTTGATTCGTTTGCAATTCAAAACGACGCTTGTAATAAAAATTGCTGGTCAGACGCAAAAGGACCCTGACAGCTAAACTATATGTTAAAAATGAACTATACAAATGAATGATACAAATTTAAGAGATAACTGCTTACAGAAGGCTCCTATAATTAATGAACTGTCAAAATGAAAAACTGAAATCTTGAATTATGAGCTATTCATTTCGTATTGAACAATATCAACATTGTGTAATAAGGAGGTTATAATAACAACAGTAATAGCCTATGGTAAAAAACAATCAATATCAACTTTTTTTATTGTTTTTTTTTTTTTTACTAAAAAAGGTATTTGTGATGTAAGGCTGACGGCTTTGTCGGGAACCATTATGTCTCCAAACCATCCCGATAACTACCCAACAAGACTAGCGTGCGTATGGCTCATTGATGTTGGCTACGGCTATCACACTACTCTGACTTTCCACAAATTTATGTTAGAAAAGAACGAAGGATGTTCATTCGACTGGCTATCAGTGAAAGAAGGAAATTCCACAAGTTCTCCGGAAAAAACCAGGGTTTGTGGCGACGTACTGCCCCCTATCATAGAGGCTACTGGGCCAGTGACGATTACCTTTAATACAGACGGTGATAAAGAGTTTGAAGGGTTTGATATCACATATCAGGCAAAAGGTAAAACCAAAACCAAACTAAATGTAGAAAAATTACAATCTGGCGATAGATATCTGATATGGTGCAGCAGAGGTCAAAAACATACAAAAAATTCGTGGCTAATTCGGTACTCTTCATCCCTTTTGAAATTAAAAGGAAGCATTTCGACAAAATAACGTTTGGTACTTTTACAAACATCACCTCGACACCTAAAAAATACCTCAAAAAGGCTGCATCTCCTTGGCGGAAGCAGGAAAACTTAAATAATAATGCAAGGGTTGGCTTCGAATTTAGACCTCTAAGTTATATTTAGAAATTTGCTTTCATAGCTCAGATTATCTAGATGAGAGTAAATTGTTAAAATGGATTATCTACACCCGAGACTCGTGTGTAACTGAAGAGGTCAGTGTGAACTAAGGTAAACTTTATTAAAACACCAGTGCTTTGAAACGCTAGCACTTCCTAAGCTTTTGTTGTTACTATTAAGGCACCATGCACCTTTATGTCTAAATCATCTTGGAATTTTTCTACATTTGCTTTTAATTCCCTCGCTGATGAAAACAGGCCTGAAAATATTCCTAACTGAAAATAAATATAATGCATTTCTTTCAGATCAGAATGAATGCGATGACCAGCCTTGTCATTCGAATGCAACATGTAATAATACGGAGGGGTCTTACAAATGCACATGTATGCTGAGTTACACTGGCGATGGCGAAACATGCACTTGGTATAAAGGTAATGTAATTCTTCTTAAGTCTTCAGTAAAACGTGTTCAATAATAATGATATTTGAAACCACTTTTTATTACCTTTGATTTAAATTAATTGTTTTTGACTCATTTCCATACCTCATTCTTGAAACTCGCTGTAACAGTTTATCTTGATATGGTGTTTCTCCACGGTTAAAAAAAAATATTTCATTTTGGAAAAAATTCTGACCTGTCGACGGTTTTTTGTTCTTTTTAGGATGAACATTTTTCTGCCTCCGGTAGATGTTTTGTTAAATTATTGAATTTTCAGTAATTTGCAAATGGAGGGCCCGTTTTATTTACGATTTCTTGTTTATTAGTATTCTTTGTATAAAATGTTGATCCTAATCAGCGTCACATTTTTTCAGTCATTCAACCCCGTATTTGCCCTAAGGGCGGGAATGAAAGACCTCCCAGGACTTTTCAGTTCGCTTAGTTTTACCGGGTAAAAAGGTCCTTACGTGTGATTAAATTCGTTATGCCTGCAATTGGACTAGTTTGGTTGAGCACCAGCTCGGACAACATGGATTCTCCCTCCTCAGTCACTTTGGTCTAGCATTGCCGTTCTGAGTTCTCCGATAATGGGGAACCCGGTGTCTTCAAACAAAGTGTGCATGTACGTGGTCTTAGGTCTTCCTCTCTAAGTTTGTCCGTGTTGTGGCTGCCACAACACAAGCTTCGATGCCTCCTCCTTTTTGTGTCTAACACAATGCCCAGCTACTCTCATTCCTCTTTCCCTGATCTTGCTAGAAACTTTTGGAGGTGACCGTACAGATCTTTGTTGGTAATGTGGTCCCTCCAAGAAACGTTTAGTGCTGTGCGAAGCATTCTGGTATAGGCACCATCAATTTACTTTTCTGTACTGTTAGAGTCCATGTTTCGCTGCCGTAAAGGAATACACTTTCTACTGTTGCCAGGGTTTATCTAACCTCCTTTTCCCCATACACAGGCTAGATTTCCAAATTTTGCCCAACTTATTGCACGCCACCCAGGCTTGAGCTTTTCTCGTTTTCATGTTTTCAGAATCATCAATCCAAGGACCTAGATATTTAAAATCGGTCGCTATTCTTATTGAGCCATCACTTTTGGTCTTAATTAGTAGATATAGTCCGACATTTTGCAGCTGCATTCTCTATACTTAGTAGCGACTCTGTGCTTCATCAATGTGGTTGAGTATCAACGCTATGTCGTCGACAAAGTCTAGATTGCTAACTATGATCGGTGGGTGTCGTCTGCTCTTTCTTGGTTCAACCGTAAAGCCGGCAGGATTGCCATGTGCTTTTAATGCTTGCCTCATCGTATAGTCAAGGACGATTGTAAAGAGTTGTGGGGCAAGAGCGTCCCCCTGGAATACACCCGCTGTGATTTCAAACCAGTCTGTTTCTCCATCTGGCGACAGGACAAGTGCCTGAGTGTTCTCATTCATGTTAGCAATTGCGTTCACAAGTTCCTCAGGTATGCCGTATTCCTTGAGGATACGCAGCATTGTACCACGATGCCTGCGGTCGAAAGCCTTTCGAAAATCGAGAAATAGAACTACCGTGGTAGGGCGTCGGACTTGACTCCCTCAATAAGTCTTCGGAGAATATCTGGGAGGTTGTTTGATCTGCCTGGTCTGAAGCCATTCTCGTTCGTTCGCAGATGTTAGATCTAAGACTGGTTGGATTCTATTTAGTACAAGACGGTTGGTAAGTTTAGCTATGATGGCATTGAGCGAGATTCCTCGATAGTTGCTTCCGTTACTGAGGTCCCCTTTTTTGGGGACAGGGATAATATTGCTCCTAGACCATTGGTTTGGTTTTTCACCTTTGATGAGGAGGCTTTTGGCAATGTTCAGTATGATATCGTCCAGATCACATCACTTAATGACTTCTGGCGAGATGTTATAAGGTCCAGTTGCTTTTCCTTCAAGTATCTTAGATTTTGCTCTTTCTAATTCAGAAATGCTGAATAGGCCAGTTGGAGAGTGCAAACCCTCGATCACAATTTTTATTTCTTCGTTCTCATTGTCTCAGCACCAAGCAGTGTCTAAAGATGATAAAGCCAGTTCTTATCTTAACCCGTTCTTCATTGCTTCCACCCTCCAAGATTCCTTTTTTGCTGCTGTTTCTACCGCTTATCTCGTTGACTACTTTCTAACCATCGCCATGTTTGGATTCCATTTCAAGTGTTTCCACACGCCGCATTTGCTCTTCCAGTTCCTCCTCCATACATTGGTTGTATGCTAAATGTAAGGATTGTTTTTGGACTTGTAATTCGATTTCATTCTCTGCTGTTGGATCTTCTTGATAGCTAACGAATGCTTCCTGCTTCTTCTATCTGACTGTATCTAAACGTGGGTCTTCTTACAACTTCCTTCTGCCGAGTTCCTACTCTTTTTGGGGATAAGCTTTTCTGTTGCCTCTTTGTTGCTCTGGATAAGCTTTTTACATTTCTCGGTCGCACATTGCGTGTCTTCACACAGTGCCGCGTATCTGTTTTTCACAGTGACTGAGTATGTTAGTTGCAGGTTCTCGTCTGATCTGAGAGCAGACCAGTCGTACTGTGGTTTCCGTTGTGGGCTTTGCAAGTACGTAAACTAGTTTTAACTTTAGCCCTCAGTGCTCTGTGATCAGATCCGATCCTGGAGTACGTGTTGTACATTTCGATGTCCTTGGCTGAGTTGGACATTTTTTGTTAACCAGAATGTAGTCAATTTGGGTCTTCTGCCCTGTCAAGGTAGGACTAAAGTTTACCTGTTTTCTTTTGAAACTTGGTATTAAAAATAACCATATTGCATTCCTGCGCCATATCTAATAGCAGCTGTCCGTTTTTTTTTAAAGTCCTTTCGTGGTACGGAAACTTTGCGTCTTCCTTTCCAATATGCGCGTTGAAATCTCCCATGACCAGGAGAAGGTCTGGTTAGGGCGTTTCTCTTATTGCATCGATCATTTTTGTGTAATGTTCTTCGGCCTCTTCTGTGCCTTCTTGGAAGAGAATAGTTTACTATTACTACGGTGGTGAGGTTGCCACTGAATTTGGCTATAAAAATCCATTCTTTGTAGCTTTTCACTTCAGCAAGAGCATTTTCAGCTCTTTTTTTCTAACAGTATTCCGACTCCACCACAAGCAGCATTCTGATCATTTCTCCGAGCGGATTGCGTGATCAATGAGGACCCTTCGATGTATTTATTGAATATTTCCTCATCCTTGTGTATTATTTTGTGTTGAGTTATACCGAGTACCAGAGAGTTTGAATCTCTAAATATTTTAACCAATTCCATCTGCTAGTAATCTTCAGTCTTATTGTCCTTACATTGTATGTTGCAACGTAGGCAGGGTTTTTATGGTCGAGCATGCGGGGCTTTGTTAATATTTCCGATACTTGTTCCCGGTTGCCTTGTTTATCCTCGCTGCTATCAGCCACATTTTGTGCCGTGGGTTTAAAAAACGTGGCGTCATTACCCTCATTGCTCTGGGTTGGTTGAATGCTTGGCTTAGGATGATGGGTACTTTAACCGTAGTGCTTCGATGTTGCTTCTTCGTATTGTCTTTCGATGGCTAATTCTCAGAAGGGTCGCCACTGCACTAAAGGCAGCAGTATTTCGCTTCAGGAATGAGTTGATCCTGGCCGTTGACCATAGCAGAGGTTCGCGCCCAGCATCATGTGTGTATTATCACTGGTCGAGGTGACTCTTCCGCTAAGCCACACATCTAGCAAGCTGCATCCCCCGGTTCCACTGTGACCCTGGTTAAGGTAGCTTCCGGATACTACGCCTTGCCAAAGGCCAAACCGTGTTTTGTCCGGGACTGCTTTTTGGTAATTCGCAGCTAACCCCTATATTTAGGGGCCATTCCCCTATCGCAACCCGGGGACCCGCGGGATGGGAGTAGCCTTTTCACACCATAAACATGACTAGTGGACTAATATGACTAGTGAGTATTAATGAGTTTTTATTATAAATTACACAAGCTTCATTCTAAAGAAAATATGTTCCGAAAACCTAAGGGTGTGTGTGAATGTGTAAATATCGTTTACTCGTCCAATTCTGAACTGTGACAAGCTAGGTTTGGGAGAATTATCTTTTTGCCAAATATAATATTTCTTTCCTTTTTCAAACACTCTTATGCGGAAATGGTAGATATATATTCGTATGTATTTATTGTTGCTTCAAATTATCTTAATTTGCTTTCAGATTTTGACGAATGTAACTTGAATCTTGACAACTGCCATGAAGATGCCTTTTGCAACAATACCAGAACCCATTTTGAATGTCATTGCAAACCTGGTTTTTTAGGAGATGGAACCAGCTGTACAGGTAAGCCGAGTGCGTTCAGCATGTTTGTAGGGACTACTAATCATGTCATCGGTTGTCACTTTCTTTCAAATATCTTGAGCCAAAAGTGCCCCGATAAAGTTATTTGGTGACGGGATTTAGGAACGCTTGGTTGCAGATACATTAGAATCCGGGTTAATTCGAATTTTTGAGGGAAAACAAAAACCAGTTCGAGTTAGCGAGGGGATAGACTTATCGCGGTCGATTGAATACTCAGTTTTCCATGTTAAGGGGACTATGTCACCCCACACGCATGCGCGAGCCAATGATAACAAACTTGAAAAATTCGGCCCGACTTTTTCAAGTTGTGTGGGAAATTTTGGAGACTGTTTTTATCTGTCTAAATCTCAGCCATCGTTCGATAGTTAGCGAAGTTTTGTATTAAGAATCGTTCTATGGTGATTACAGAAGAATTTTTGGCGTTATTTTGAAATTGTTTGCCTGTGGAATTTTTTTACGTGGATTTACAGTGTCCTCTTATCAGCGGCCGTTGTAATGGCAGAGTTAACGACGGCTACTCTACAATGAGTGATGGAATCTTTGATGCAATCTTCCCTATAGTTCCCAGAACCTTCCTATTGAGTTATTTTAGAGGCTGCTGGCTCTAGGATTTTTATGTGGACATGTAATAAAGCGACTATCGAGTTGGCGGCGGCCGTTTTTTGTAAACGATTACAAGGAGCATCAGGCCATGAGTTTCGTGACGAAACTAAACTCCTGGCAAAGGAAACATTATAAAATTCGGCTAGATTCCTTCTTGTATTTTTCTGGATTCACGGCAAAGATAAACACGACCGTTTGCTCGTCCAGATTGTTCTCAACGGACTTAGAGAGGCACCTTAGTACGAGTTAGATCCTGTAAATGCCATGTTTTTGAACTGTTTGTGTTCGAGCAGATTTTTGGAAAATAGCAGAGTTTACTTTCCCTTTTTATCAACGGACTGCTTACAGTGGAGTAGTATACCAATGATGCTTGGTTCTGTTTTTCTCGACGTCGCAGTGATTCGGCACGATCGAACAATTTTGCGCGATCAATGTGTGTTGCCCTAAGATCAAAACAAAGACTTGATGTCTCTTGTTCTATCAGCATCTAAATTATTAAATCAGTAGCGACAGACAGTCTAATTGTTAATGATATGAAACAGTCTTGGTCTTAATCTTCGGTCTAGCGTCTTTTGTGGGTAGTTTGTAAAATGAAACTTCGATTTATTTTGTTGACTAAGACAATATGTTGTTGTTGAATTTTTGTTTGCGCTCTATTTTTATGAATGGCATGCGTTTTTACTTCAAAACTACAAGTAAAATTGTCGTAACACTTTTATTCTTCATCTAGCATAACCAAAGAACACGAGGAGCCGCAAGCAGTAAAATTTCTGTCCCGTAATTTAATCAGTTAAATCATCAAAGTTGACAGGTCTTTCTGATGATCAAAGCGACCGTTCGGTTTACCATTTACACCTTCAGTGCGAAGACTGTCACGGGAACATTAATACCTTCAGGATAATTGCATACCATAACAGTGGCAGGTCGCGCGCGTCTGGTCGGTTTCGAAGAACGTGATCGTGACTGCTGTTTTCATTCAGTGACTGTGCGCGTTGATGTGCCAACGTTTAAAACAGACTGCAACATTAAATTTTTGTTATAAAAGCAAAGAAGCTGCTGAGTAGAAACTAAACCGCCCCAGACTTATTCCGTTTCATTCGTGTACTTTCATTTTGATGGGGTCTGTATGATGAATTTACTTCTGCCTTCTAATCAGGCACGTAAACAACATAGAGATAAAACATTTCATTTTGTTTTTGTGGAGTAAATTCATCTTAAAAAAGTTAAACTAGTGGACCACTTTCTCTGTGTACTTGTAAAAATGGGCATTTAATATGTCGCGCTAAAGTGCGAAAATCTTCTTGTCGTGGATTAGATTTCAGTATACATATTGTCAATCTTCATTTCGCGCCAGAATAAATTAGTTTGCGCGCAAAGGGCTTCTAAAAAAAATCACAAGGTTTGTCCCACTTCGAGTCCACCTTCTGGAGATACGCCGGCATGGTAGCTGGAATACATTGTCGAGGCGAAGATCTGGCATTTTTTCCTCCTCGTCTTTTTTTCCCCGCGACGTTTGTTTATATTTGTAGTGAGAATGCCGTGCATATCGGTGGATTTTACTTTAGTCAAGCGGCTTCAGTTCCTGCGGCTTGCTACTCATCATAAAGAAGAGTGCCGGAATCGCTTTGTTCGCCTTTAACAGATTTGTTGTCGAATGCAAGGTAAAAGAACGGACTACTGTAAGGTAAGAATTGAAGTTTAAATTTGTTTCTCGGCGAAAAATAGTGCATACAACTCGTGAAACCCGTGAGTATTACCTCTGTTTAATATACCGGATGTCATGCGATGAACCCTCGCTTTTACGATGGATAACACGGATACAAACAATAATTTCTTTCGCCATGTTTAGTATAATTTACTTAATATGGAGATCATCTGAGGACGATTTTTCGTTATATATGCTTCATTTGTTGAATTATTCCGGCTACGTGCGAAAAATTAGATGACAATGTTTGTGTGCTATAATTATACTGATAATTTCTTGCACCTTGAAACTCATGAAAGCAAAACTTGTTTAACCCTAGCAAAAAAAATCTTTTAATGGAGGAACTCAACCTGATAGTTGCACTAAAATCTAATAATTGTTACTGCATTTGCATGCTCTCTGTAACCTCGTGGGTAGAACATACCTGATGGTTACATTAATAATAATAATCACTGCATTTGCTCTATGTAACCTCGTGGGTAGAACATACCTGAAGGTTACTTTATTATTAATCATTGCATTTTCTCTTTGTAACCTCGTGGGTAGAACATACCTGATGGTTACATTAATAATAATAATCACTGCATTTGCTCTATGTAACCTCGTGGGTAGAACATACCTGAAGGTTACTTTATTATTAATCATTGCATTTTCTCTTTGTAACCTCGTGGGTAGAACATACCTGATGGTTACATTTATAATAATAATCACTGCATTTGCTCTCTGTAACCTCGTGGGTAGAACATACCTGAAGGTTACGTTAATAATAACATTGCACTTTCTCTTTGTAACCTCGTGGGTAGAACATACCTGATGGTTACATTAATAATATCACTGCATTTGCTCTCCGTAACCTCGTGGGTAGAATATACCTGACGGTTACATTTAAGAGGCTGTCCGCGTAAGAACCGATAAGGCAAATTTCGGTGTATCACAGATTGCCCTGGTTTTCCCAGTGAAAGATAACTATCCTATCCCATGAAGAAATATCACATTTATTTGGACCAACTCAATTTTTTCTCTATATTACAAGAAGATTTTCTAGGTCACCTAAAACTGGCCAGTTTGCCGTCGGAAGTGGTGCGATTTTGGTGAAACTTTAGGGCTCTGTCAAACCTGCCTTACAAAGCTGAATAAGCTGATTATTTTACACACAAAAGTTTTAACTCTGATTAATAGTTTCAAGGTTTAATGGTTGCATTCTGTGGAAAGTTGGCTGAGATATGATTTTTTTAAAATGACCTTTAATTTGCTTATCGGGAAAATTAATTTGCATAACTAGAGCTGAACGGTAATTTCGCAAAAGTGGCACCTGACCGAGACTCAAGTCTATGATAAAACAGAAGTACTCTTGTTTGCGTGCTGTACAAAGTTCCGTTAATGTTCCAAACTGCGCCATTTTGACAGCAAAACTGGAATTGTAACGGTCTGCATCGGATCGACCAAAACCACAGCTTTAACGTTTCTAGTTATCACCAAATGTCATTAGATCCTTTAAATGTTGGACTTTTTCGAAAACATGTGGAGAAAACTTAGTAATCGCTTTTTCTTGGGTTTTTTCTTGTCGACGATGAAGATGACTGCATTCTCCGTATGCAAATTAGCCTTAGATGCGTCGTTTCAACAAATTGACAGGAAATATGATACTTGTATTTCATATTTTATAAGGGAAAAATATCTCTTCTTTCCAAGCAAAAACACGAACCATACACTGTATGACTTAAAATCCTCTTAGGTCTGTTTCTTTCACGAGGAAGAAGCATCAGAAGGAGGTATGTTTACGCTAATTAAAATAATTTAATTACTGTGGCCCGTCACGCATTCCCCCAGAGTGACCGTATATCGATCAGTTCTTTTATCTTATTATATCTTTTTTGAAGTGATAGTTATTGATAATCATACAATTTAATCACTGTCAATTCCGATTCTTTACTGGGTGGCAAATACCGTGCTGTTGTATTTATTCATTCTACGACCGTTTTAACTGAGTCAGTATCCCCGGGCGCCACTAGGATAGGGTTTAATATGACCCCCCCCCCCCCCCTCCCATGGTGTAATACACGACAATTTATAGCTACAAAGTCACTTGGACACGGCCACTCTTATTCACGAGCACTGGCACAATATTTTAAATCACAGAATGACAATTAATCTTTGGGAAATCGCTCGCAAACAACTTCAGAAATCCCGTGCGACACCACAGGACCACACCTGCAAAGTCCTTTCAGTAGCACACACATTTCCTAGATCACTAGCTAATACCTTAGCCTACAAACTTTACGGTGGTATTAACAGAGCATTTTGTTTATCGCTAAATATTAACAACATTTCAGTAAAAACTAGGAATGGCATGCAGAAAAAGGCATAGTTCTTTGTTTACGATCCGTCTCCTGTTAAATCCCAAGAGAATTTGCCGGCTGTTAATCACACTAAATTAAGGATCCCTATGTTGTCTATGTTTACTACTGAGCTGATGGAGAAAAGCACGTGCACTCTTGTATGAAAGACGAAAGTTGGTAAATTAGGTCTCCTTTTCTTCCCCTGGGTTTGAATGGTATTTCAAAAGTGACACAAGATTTTTTTAGCTTTACCCAGGGCTGTAGCTAGGTTTTTTGTAACGGGGGGTATTATCGCGAGTGCCGAAGGCACGAGCCTTGAAGTGGGGTCTGAGGTTATCCTCCTCCAGAAAATTTTCAAATTAGGAGGCTCCAAAATGCTATTTTCAGCACTTGTCATGAGATATGTCTCCGAAAAATAGACCTCGAAGATGAAAATGGCAAACAATTGCAAATCACTATAATCAAAATAACTGAGTCTAAAGAAAACAAATCCATCCACAGACTTGATTTGTCTGGCTCAACAAGTCCGGGGGGGGCAGCTGCCCAACGGCTCTGTTACCACGTTGAACTGACTAGGTTGATCTTCCTTTGACATACACATAGGCTGAAAGCTTCTGATTGAGGGTGTTGTGGTGTCAATTACTCTTCACCAGCGATTCCTGCAACAAGATTTTGCCTTTCGAACACCTCGTCTTCTTGCAGCAGATCTCTATGGTCAAGTTCAATTTATATTCAAGTTCATTACATTGGTCATTTCGTCCATCACCTTATTGTAATTACACTTAGGACTATGTTTGGGTGCTGACTCAAACGGGCCAAGAGTCCAACATGGACTGGCAATAGGTGAGCACAAAATTGGAACGGGAGTCGGGGAACTCCCTATGATGGCCTATACGGGGAGGCTCCGCCCGAAAGGGGTATCTTTTTCAGGCTTCAGGTATATGAAAGGGTAGGCATTTCACTAGATGAAGTATATGAAAGGGCGAGCACAGTGCGCGTATTGCAGCCTTAGCAGCATCTTTGGCGGTTCTTAAAGAAAAAAGAACTAAGCTTAAGAATTTAAGGAAAAATTAGAAGGACTTAATTTTTCAGAAATTAATATACCTAGGAGAAATTTCACCCCTTTAAGTATAAATGCTTGTAAAAGTAGAGGTGGAACCGGGGGGAGAGAGGGTGGATGGTAAAGTAGGTTAAAAATAGAGAGATGAGAGGAGCACTTTGATGGTGCCCATTGTTCAAGAGGGTATAAATACAAAAAAAAACTGCAATCTGGAGGCATTTTTGAAGACTTAGTGTAAACGTTATCAAAAAAAGAAAAACAGAGAAATCTTGTCCAATAAACTTCACCGGCAAAGGTGTGGACATGGTTGCTGACTGCTCAATCGTACTCTTCTCGACCCTTTGGCGTCAAGTTTTTTCACGTTTCTTGCGACAGGAGGAGCAAATCGGCTATATAAAGTTGGACTGAACATTCTGGTACTTTTAAGTGTCACTAATTTTTACAAAACCAGAGACATGTTTTAAACACTGTTTAAGTTAAAAAAAAATTATTTTTATTGCAAGAATGAAATACTTTTCATACACGTCCCCAGGACATTCCTCTTAGAAAATGGCAGGGGAGGGGGGAAGCCCTGGGGACGAGGTTGAATCCTGACTCCGTGTAGAAAGTTCTTTCTTTTTATCCCATCTATAATGCTCTTCAAACAATCATCAGAAAACTATCTTTTACAACACACGGATTAACCTTTATGTATAGTATTTTAAAGGTAAGAATTTATTAGGGCAAGATACACGGCTATCAAAAAGTAGAAATAAATAAACTATCTTTGCAAGCTCAAATAAACTGGAAACAAACATCAGAAAACATCGAATGTTAAAATGTTAAAATAGAGAAAGTAGAATATCTCTGTACGTTTAGAAATTTTTTGCATGAAGAAGAAAAAAGAATGATACTTACATGATAGAGCAAAACTTTGACTTATTTCGCTGGCTATCTGGAAATTCACGACATGTGAAAGAACAGCGTGATGAAATAGCCGAATAAGCCATTTTTCACAATTGATCTCTTCAGCGATTTCAATGACATAATCATATTTGAAACTGGCACCTGTTGCATTATAATTCAATTAGATTGAAACCAAACAAGATCATCTTGGGAATACGGATGTTATACCCTAACAAAAACTGAAAACTGAGATAATCCCTTTTGCGTGTATTCACTGAAAAAAGAAACCATTTTTCCCGTTTCATTCTGCCAGTCCGATAAACGCTTTAAAGACCTTTGAATGAAACTGATATTTTTTCAGCTAATTTGCCTTTTGCAAAGCTATACATGGATTTTCTCTTTAAAAATACTTTTTAAGATAGAAAAAGTGTGGGGCATTTTTTTTTTTTAATGATAGTGCCGTGTACAAAGATCTGATAAGCAAAAAAGAGTGCCCACAAATTTTATTGTGCTGACAAGAGGACTTACCTTGCAGGTTAACTCTTTTTTATTATTATTATCAATAACTATCATTTAAAAAAAGATGATAATATAATAAAATTGATCGATACAAGTAAAAACGCTATTGTTTTCTAATCGACCGCCCCTCTTTAGGAATGCGTGACAAGTCACAGTTATTTCGATTATTTTAAGCCACGCAAACATATATCATGATATATTATTCAGCTGACTCTTCCTCGTCAAAAAAAAAAAAAACAGACCTTAAGGGGATTCTAAGTGATGGTTAGTGCTTTTCTGTGGAAAGGAGAGTTATTTTTCCTCTTAGAAATGTGAAATGTAAGGATTATGTTTCACGTCAAGTTGTTGAAACGACGCATCTAAGGCTAATTTGCATACGGAGAATGAAGTCACGTTCATCGTCGACAAGAAAAAACCCAAGAAAAAGCGATTACTAAGTTTTCTCCACATGTTTTCGAAAGTCCAACATTTAAAGGGTGTAATGACAGTTAGTAATGACTAGAAACGTTAAAGCTGTGGAAATTAGACGATCCGATGCAGACCGTTACAATTCCAGCTTTGCTGTCAAAATGGCGAATTTTGGAACATTAACGGAACTTTGTACAGCACGCAAACAAGAATGCCCACAAATTTTATTGCATTAAGAAGTAGACTGGTCTTAGTACTTCTGTTTTATCATAGACTTGAGTCTGGGTCAGGTGCCACTTTTGCGAAATTACCGTTCAGCTCTAGTTATGCAAATTAATTTTCCCGATAAGCAAATTAAAGGTCATTTTAAAAAAATCATATCTCAGCCAACTTTCCACAGAATGCAACCATTAAACCTTGAAACTATTAATCAGAGTTAAAACTTTTGTGTGTAAAATAATCAGCTTATTCAGCTTTGTAAGGCAGGTTTGACAGAGCCCTAAAGTTTCACCAAAATCGCACCACTTCCGACGGCAAACTGGCCAGTTTTAGGTGACCTAGAAAATCTTCTTGTAATATAGAGAAAAAATTGAGTTGGTCCAAATAAATGTGATATTTCTTCATGGGATAGGATAGTTATCTTCCACTGGGAAAATCAGGGCAATCCGTGATAGACCAAAATTTGCCTTATCGGTTCTTACGCGGACAGCCTCTTAATAATTATCACTGCATTTGCTCTCTGTAACCTCGTGGGTAGAACATACCTGAAGGTTACGTTAATAATAGTCATTGCATTTTCTCTTTGTAACCTCGTGGGTAGAATATACCTGATGGTTACATTTAAGAGCCAGTCTCTGTAAGATCCTCATATCGAGTTTTGCCCACAAAATGGATTTCGCTCATAATTTTTCTGTAGACTTCGTTTAATAAGTAATGGTATGTTTCGCTAAGTGGGTCAAAGGGGCTAAGTGTGTTTCCTCAGATTTTCTAAACGAAAGGGTGTTGCTGGTTCTGACCTGTATTATTTTAAAGATAAAGGCTCAATTAAAATAACTAGTAAATTGAAAGCTTTGGGTCGCACTCTTGTATCCGGAGCAATCGGTTGAATTTTGACAAAATTTGCATATTTCACAAGCATCTCAGGTCCTCATGTGGCGCCGAAAGAAAATTCGTTAAAAATAATTTATAGAGGCGAATTTCTCCAATCAGGTTTCATATTTGTTATATACTTATTAAAAGAAGTCTACAGAAAAATTATGAGCGAAGTCCATTTTGTGGACAAAACTCGATATGAGGATCTTACAGAGACTGGCTCTTAATAATAATCACTGCATTTGCTCTCTGTAACCTCGTGGGTAGAACATACCTGAAGGTTACGTTAATAATAATCATTGCATTTTCTCTTTGTAACCTCGTGGGTAGAATATACCTGACGGTTACATTTAATAATAATCACTGCATTTGCTCTCTGTAACCTCGTGGGTAGAACATACCTGAAGGTTACGTTAATAATAATCATTGCATTTTCTCTTTGTAACCTCGTGGGTAGAATATACCTGACGGTTACATTTAATAATAATCACTGCATTTGCTCTCTGTAACCTCGTGGGTAGAACATACCTGATGGTTACATTAATAATAATCACTGCATTTGCTGTCCGTAAACTCGTGGGTAGAGTATACCTGATGGTTACATTAAATTATAATAATCATTGCATTTTCTCTTTGTAAGCTCGTGGGAAAAAAATTTACGACTCTCCTGGAAATTTTGCCCTGTCCTTTGAGCATAGTGATCTTTGGGTAGCGAATTCACGAAAACAGGTAAAGCGCTTTTTTTAACAACAGCATTTGTATTATTTGGGTTTTTGAGGGAGGTTAAACATTAATGGAATAGGATATAAAAAAAGCTGATAAAGCGGAAAAAGTTATCTTTACAAAATGCGCTTTGACAATGTCAAGGAGTGAAATAAGCTGAAGTTTTATAGTTAGCCCGAAGAAAACCTGTTCCCGCATGAAAAGCAGTTCTGATTCTCTTCTCTTAACTAGAAGAGATGCATATCCCTGTGAACCAGTTTTTTAACCAGGAGCGATTCCCACTCACTTCTGATACTTTATTGACACGAGTTCCTATTTCAATACATGTCTAATTCAAGCTTAGCCGCGTGATAGCTCTTCATTAGCGAAAAAGTACAAGTGATATTTTGATTGACGTGTTGTTTTGGATCCTGAGGTTTTTTAACACCTTTTCTCTTAACTGGCTAAGATATTCTAGGAATTTGCCCTTCAATTCCAAATTCTCTGATGTACCGCCAGATGCCGTGCAAAAATATCACGTCTTGCGGCTCCTCGTGAAACGTTCCGTAAATTCTATCGAAATATCCCTTATCCAAACCCATTTCGCTTGTTAACATTAACCTCTCTAAATTTCTGAGCCTTAGACGTGACAGAGAGCATGGAGAAAGTCACGCGTTAAAAACAGTAGAATTTTGACAGTTGAATTAATTTGGATAACCTCAGAGCGCATGCTCTCCAGCTGACATAGTCCCTTTTTATCACTTATTAAAATAAGTGATAGTTTAATAACTTCTTAGCAGTTCAGTATACAGCACATTTCAAATTAAAGTTATCTCTCAACGGAAACTGCAACGCGATTATACATTATTTCTTATTCTGACGATCCGGTATGACTCACGATATTACTAAATGACCGTCAAATAAGTGATCTGTTCATTGCTCCAATAAAAATCTACTCGCTTTATTTTAGTATAAGTGTTTTTTCTGATCACACGACAAGAGGAGCCAAAGGAATGACATGCGTGATGAGTTGCATAAACAAGAATTCGAGTTACTGGGATACACTCAGTGATCAAGGGAAACGAAATTTAGTTCGAGAGTTAGCGGAAAGTTCCAGTTATCCCAGTTTCAGTTACCGAGATCCTTCTGTACGTTTTCAATTAAAATCGGCATGTCCAAGATACAATTTTGAATAGGACACCATTTGGGACTTCTCAAAGACTGGTCATGTAAATTAAGTCTTCTGTACTTTTCTGTTTCAGTCTCCAGTGAATTCCCACTTTATACTGAGATTAAAGTTTGTGACTAGCTTCATCTCTGCTAAGTCGCGCTGCAACCTACACTTTCAAACCACAAAAAAGTACAGCAACCCGGCTGGTAGGATTCGCATTAATTTCATCTCAAATGGGACAGTCTCAGTGCCTTCTTACAATTCTGACGATTTCTACTTGTTTATCGCCATTGCAGAAAGAATGAGTCAACTAACACCTTCCCCCCGTCTTCCTTCCACGGGGCATGGAAAAAAGCCGCCTGGCACTTTACAAATAGTTTACAATATAAAGCATTAATCGACCTAAATAAACCATTTCTTTGCTTATCTTAGACATTAACGAGTGTCAAATTACTGACCTGGCCCACAAACACAACTGTCATCGCAATGCCAGTTGCAGCAATACCCATGGATCATTCCGTTGTACATGCACATCGGTGTACACAGGTGATGGAGTCAACTGTGAAGGTATTCTGCGTCACTTGTTAAAAAATGCAGTGTTTTATGCTCAGGCCTAGGTGTGAGCTGTAATATATAAAACCTCATCTCTTTTTATCCATAGATATTGATGAATGTGCACTTAACACCCATAACTGCCACGCCAACGGATATTGTATAAACACCGATGGCTCTTTCCAGTGCAGGTGCAAAGACGGATACAATGGAAGTGGTGTGATGTGTTCGGGTATTTTACCATCTTTCGCTTCCTTTAACTTACATGCAATTTCCCAAAAGCGCTATCGACAAAAAAATTTGTCGAACGCTTCCAACTTTGTGCGAAAATCGTGCGCAAAGTTGGAGCCTTGACGAACCGTGACGAACTGTTATTCGAGTATTAACTGATGACCGCTGTCGAAACCAGTCCGACTCTACGTTGCACATGGCCCAAAGATCATCATTGGGCACGTTTCCCCGCTCAATTTTCTCCGCGCTTTGGAGTGGCGAAAGAGAAGTGCAAGATAATTTTTGGTCTGTATCTCTCAAAATCATAAAAAATACTCTTTAAAACTATTTCAGTGACCAATAAAACAACTGTGACATGCTCGGTATTTGCTACAAAATGATCAATATTCAGCGATTTCCGTTGAGTTAATCATACAGCTGTTTCTCCATTTCTTTCACTGAGGTTCTTTGGGAAAGTTTAATTCTTTTTATGGCGAGACAATAGCCATCGTGTGAAAACACACAAAAAGAACTCAGGATGTGCTATTCGCCGATCGGGCACAATAATAAAAGCATTTCTTGTGCCCAATCGAGAGCCAGCATTTGCCTGACCGTTTTAAAATGGTCTGGTGAGAGTCTGTACCCAGGGGCTCTTCCACCCCTGCTTAAAAACGTTCGTACCGCCTATTCTCCCGACCCGACTAACAGCCTCTGGGTCTCCGAAGATTTCAGAAATACGGCTAATTGGTCATCACAAAGCCATTTTTTCTGTAGTTCACTTAAGCATACACAGCCAGCCTGCCGTGCTGTAATGGTTTGCACACCAAAAGCAGTTATTGGCTGGAAACGAGGCTGCTTGCAATATACCATCGAATCGATGGGTTATTGCCCATGGTCACATCTTCACAATTTGGTAAGTGTCAGTGGATTTTACCCAATTAGAAACGACGAAATTTTTCCAATGATTGCTAATGTTACTTTTTAAGGTTTATATGTTGAATAACAGTCTTGTCTGTGCTTAATCACTTAAATGCATCCCGTAAATCAAAGTCTTCATAATAGGGTAGCACCATTTAGAATGTTTTTAATATCTGTTTCGTTGCAGATGTCAATGAATGCACCATTGGGTTGGCTAATTGCCACGTTGATGCCAAGTGTGCCAACACTGAGGGGTCTTTTGACTGCACTTGCAATCAAGGGTACACAGGAAATGGAGTAACGTGTTCAGGTACACTCTTTAAATCCAGTTTTAGAGGCTGATTAATTGGACGTGGCTTCTATTTGCTATATAATAAGATAGGAGATGATAGAAATTTACGATACGACAAACCTAAATAAATTTGATACATCGGAATAGCGATTTCTTTTTGTCTTCAATTATTGAAATTGTTAAGATCTGATATATTATAAGTAGCTTTTATTTGCTGTATAAGCTAGAAGATGATAGAAAATTTAAGAAACGAGAACCTACATTCAATTCATCTGAAAACGATTTCCGTCTGAGTTCTTATTGCACCTTTGCGTTCTCATTAATCCTATGTTACTAAATCTTCACTTCTTCCATAAGAAAAAATCTATTATTAGCCATTTCGGAGTTGCGTACAGAACGGGGGTGAGTTTCAAATTTACCCTAATCGATAAAATGACACCATCATATAAAAAGTCATGTTGAGATTGGTTATTTGACTAAGCTTGGTGGTCTAAAATCGAACAGGAATCAAGTTATGACTCTTGAAACATGGTTAAAGATCCATACAAACGTCTATAATTTTGTGACAGCGTCCCCCAAAACCATATAAACATTAACTCTTTAAAATTTTTCAGTTTTTCTTTTAAACTGTAAAATTCGTCAGGTATCTATTACTTGGAAGGAACTAATTCGAAAATCACTGTGTTCGCCTGTTTTTAGGAATATCATAGAAATCGTGAAAAAAAATTAAGAGTTTATATGGTTTGGGGGGACGCTGTCACAAAATTACGGAGGTTTGTATGGATCTTTAACCATGTTTCAAGAGTCATAACTTGATCCCTGTTCAACTTTAGAGCACCAAACGTGTTCAAAAAACCAATCCCAACATGACCTTTTAGATGGTGGTGTCAGATTATCGATTAGTTTGAATTTGAAACTCGCCCCAGTTCCCTACGTGACTCCGAAATGGCCAATAAGGAAAGGGACATACACTATCTAAACGGCCTTACAGTGAGTGACATACTTACTTTAAACACCATTTTGGACTCTCCTTTGCATGCCTTTCTGGCCCCTGAGCTGGATGTGTTGCTTTACGTTTAGATATCGACGACTGTTATCTAGATCTGCATAACTGTCACGATGATGGTTATTGCAATAATACCAAGGGGTCTTACAACTGTACATGTCATGTGGGATACACAGGAAACGGAGTCTTGTGCACCGGTAAGATATATAATGATCAAAATATTGCAGTAAACCATGTTTTTAAGAACGAAATGTTTGCTGAAATAAGGCATTGCTTTACAATGGTTATATCACAATTCGAATTCTATGAGCACTTGCTTTCGATTTCCAAAGTGTGCATTGCCTATTCAGCAAGCAAAAATATGGATCAGGAGTTCCTCGCATATTACCCCCATTCTTTCATTTTCTAACCTTGTCAAGTTTTAAAGCAGGTGCATAGCGGTAGAGATTTGACATTGAGGTGGGTGAAATTTTGTTATTTTAATTGTGTCGTTTTTGCGTTGTGGTGACCTTAAAATTAAACCATACTTTTATTCCCTTTTTTGAGGCCCTCATCTTACAGTATATTTTACCCTTGCAAATGATGTCATCAGTGGTCTCTGAACGCGAAGCTGAAAGGTGAGAGCCAATTTTTGAATTTTGTGATGTGAGAAAGTCATACTTAGTTCTGAAATTTTGATTTTTGATTGTCATATTTTTAATAGAGTTTTTGTCATTGTCATTGTTGTTAGGGTGTCATTAAAGTGTTTTTAAACCACTATATAATTAGGTTAAATCCCGGTCGACTCAACCATTGAGAAATGGGTTCAAACAAATTTAATCAATATCAAAGATCAGTATAAGAAAAGGGGAATTTCAAGGAACGATAGTGAGATACGAAAAAAATGGGTCTTAATGACTCCTCCCCTTTCCCCTAAAAGGATTGTTTAACTTAGGTATACTGGTGAAAAAGTAAACTTTAAATGTATTTTTTATTTTCACCATAACTTTTGGTAAAAACAGGATGATAGGGTAGATAGGGCCTATGTCCGCTAGAACAGCAGTGTCCTTAGAAGGACTCGTAGCTAAAGTAGTGGTGTCTCTAGAAGTTACCCTACCTACGAGTAAAACAAAGGGTGGACCAGAATACAGGAATCTTAGAGTGAGCATTCGGGGCGAATTTCAGGAGGGCCATCCCTCACAAGCCATGGGATACACATGATGCACCTCCATAAAGCGACTTTTTGATCCTAAAGGGCTTTCTTTAAGTCGTTTCGATACAGTTTCTCAGAGACCATACCGATGTTTTTCATTCGCCTTAAAAGTGATTTCATCCTCGTCTGATCGCCACAAAATTGTCACCATGATTGACTATGAATTGAAGTCTGTCAAAATGCAGTTTTTCGTAAATTAGACATGAATATGACAACTATAAGCAAAAAACTTTGAAATCGACTTAATCCGAATTTCGCGCGAACTAGACCTACTACTGAAAATCCGACACCAAGAACTTAAAGTCTAGTGTTTAGCAAATAACCTCCGTGAGAGGTAAAAAGTTCTGTATGTTTGAATTCAAATAAAACATAGATATATTTCAAACCTTATATTTTCAATAGCCGTTCAATAAAAAAGTTCTAAATAACTCAAATTAATCTTAAGTAACATCAGAAGGCTGCTTAATATCAGTTTTAGACGCATGGAAATTTTGGTGTATTTTCTTTTTTGTGATCCTGAAAACTAACATGTTTTCTCACCACCTGTCTCAGTGCAACTTTACTCTAAATTTTGACTTTTAGCGCTTTTCTGTATATCTCTCAAACCGCTCGACAGAACCTCATCAAAAAAATCTCCATGATGTATCTACTAATGTCTGAAACTTTCATTGAGATTCACTGAAACACCTTGAAATTTCAAGACGAACTAGCCTACGAACCGACCAAAAATCGGCGTTACAAAATTCACTGTTTCGACGTTACGCTAATTTTTCCAAATCAATACCCACCATACTTACCTTCATGGCTAATACATTTCAGTGTGAACATTATCAGTGTTTTTCATTCCAAATATGCAATAAAAGTCATAAGGTATGTATGGCGAGCATTAATTCGTAAAAATTGGCATCACGTCAAAACAGTGAATTTTGTAACGCCGATTTTTGGTCGTTCGTAGGCTAGGTTCGTCTTGAAGTTTCAAATTATCGGACAAGGATAAAATCACTTTTAAGGCGATTGAAAAACATCGGTATGGTCTCCGAGAAACTGTATCGAAATACCTTAAAAATGGGGAAATAATCATTCCCTGCAGTAAGTCGGGTGGCAGTTGTTTAGGGAACAAACGCCGCGCAAAAAAACAATATAGCCTTTAAGCCTTTAAGTTTATCTGCAATTTAGTGCCCTAAATGCCGTGAGATTGACATCTTAACAACGCATGCTTGGAAAGTGACGCTAACATGTGGGTAACAAAAAATGCAAGGGGTTCAAATGTTGCCAAGCAAGAAAGAATCACGTGACTTTATAGGATCAAACACTTTGTGACTTTAAAATAAGCTTTATTTTTAACTGGGCGGTTAGTTATAAACAACTTCTTAAGCCGTGACTGGTTATTAAGCAGAAGAGAACAACTGGAAACAAAAATATAAAACCATGTACACCACAGATCTAATTTTCTTTAATTTCTGAACCAATATTTTTGTAACTCTCTAAAATTAATATTAACTTTCTTTCTTCTTCATGCTTTAACGATTAGTGACATACTAACAATAAGTGAACACTTTGCTCTCTAACAGTAATTACAGGACCATAAAATACGTGTCGTACACAATTTCTAACAGTGATCATAACTTAAGCAATTATTGGATGAGGCTGAACATAATATGAAGAATTACACAGATACTTGGTGCACTCATCTGTAAACGTAAGCACTGTGAATTAAGGTAAATGCACTGTTATTATTACTGGCCACCGTGACCGACTTAACATGCAAACATCAGGGAATTTTTTACAAATGCTCATTCTGCGCAGGCTCCTGATCCACTTTGCACGTGATGTCAAACTGAAGACGAGAACACATGCAAAACAACCTAACATCTTTCAAATGGATCATTTTCATTGTCACTATACCAAAGCAACGCACACAATTGACACTTTGACTTTTGCTTTCTTCAGATATTCAAGAGTGTGGCACAATTATTGACAACTGTCACACTGACGCCAACTGCACCAACACCAAAGGATCATTCTCCTGCACTTGTCATTCGGGGTACTCTGGAGATGGGGTCGCCTGCAATGGTATTGACGTATTCGTTTAACTTAAAATTCCTTGTAACATCATTCGATTTGTATCGAAAGTGGCGTAAAGATATTTTACTTGATTTTTTCTGCAACAAAGAATTAAATTATAGTAATATTTAACTCATTTCGTATGCCTTGTTTTCTAATGGTGCAAACCAATTACTTTAATACCTAATGTTCCACTTAAGAGTTCTAACAATTTTTGCGACTTTTACTTTGGCAGATGTGAACGAGTGTTTACCAAATCTAATATCTGATGAATACCATCATCTTGCCCACAACTGTCACACTAATGCCAACTGTACCAACACCAAAGGATCATTTTACTGCACCTGTCATACGGGATACTCCGGAGATGGAGTCACGTGTGTTGGTGAGAACATCTCTGCGCATTTAATTTACCGGAATTGCCAAGGTGCAAAGAAAACTAATAACTTGGTGACTGTTTCCTCATTTATTTCTCTTACGTTAAAACCATAAAGCTGGAAACATAGACATAGACACTACACTGTACATTAATCGCTCAAACGATTTAAAAACTATCGTCAGTATAGAAGTATGGGTCATTTTTACTATGGATGGCGTTTATTTACTACATCAACCATTTCGTCGTAAATACTCATCATTTCTACTCTTAAATTCAGAAATTCCACTAAGGTTTCAACTAAACAATTCGGGCATTTTTAGTAAAATAAAGCGTAGTCTAGTTGATCGCGTGGACGAAGAGAATATGCGGATTGAGACATCAGGAAACAATCAAACTATCACGATCTGCTAAAAAACTGACAAATTCTGTCGTGACGTTAATATATATACTGGCGTACAAATCAATCAACAGCTACTCTAATGCGATAACCTAAATACAAAGCGCGTCGAATTAAATATTTTAAGCGAAGCTCAAAATCACCCAAATATATTTCATATTTCATATTTCCTTGTCATGTAGACTGGTGGGGCTAAAACTCGGGACCTATAATTAAATCATTTAAAAATTTAACAAGTAAATTTTCCTCAATTGAAAAGATATCGGGGCGGTAGCCAGGGTTGATCATATTAAAATGTTAAAAAACGTCCTCTGGCGAAAAATGTTTTAAAAATACCAGTTTTCGAACGCCTGAAGTAAATTAATGCTATTTTAACTTGGGAAAAGGCAAGAGTTATTGTCCGCATTAGGTGCTTTCACAAGGTGCCAGGATTCCAAAAACTATGTACCGCGATAATTGCCTTTGTGTTCTTCTGCCTTTTACGTGTTGTTCCACGTGTTTCTCCAATAAAGCTCCATGAACAGCTGCTTCATGGAATTTTGTAGACAAAATTTTGTTTGTTTGTTTGTTTGTTTGTTTCTTTTTCTTTTGAAAATAGGCCATATTTCAGTGTAAAAGCAATTTTCCAAATCGTCAACTTTAGTAGCACAGGAGTTATGTTTTAGGCCCGTTTTTGGAACAGGAATGTGTTAGCGACGATGACGTAATAAATCTTATTAAGATAGGGACCTCCTTTTTGCAGTGGATTCTTCATAAGATAACACCACGTGCCATTGGCAGGTGGTATAATCGGTTTAACAAGTTTACAGTTGTTTAAGTTGGTTTCATTGTTCTGATTGGTTTGCTGAAAATTAGAAAAGCATTCATTAATTGATTTATTTTACGAAGGGATAAGCCCTATGTCACATTCCACCTAAAATCTCTGATCCGTAACATAATTGCTCAAGTTTTTTTCTCCTCCCACAGTTATTGTCCCTGTACCGGTTCACTGATTTTCGGCGCTCACTTCGTGCAAATTATTGAAAAATCTTATATTTATTTTAAGATGTCTTGTCAGACCAGTTGAAACCACCCAAAATCGCACATGACGTCATCTTAATGACATTCCAATGCAAATAGGAGGTCTCTGTCTCAATGGGTTTCATGACGTCGTGGGCGCTAATGTATTTTCTGTCCTTCTTAATAAGAATGTTGCCCCTCAAAGAGGGGTCTGAAACAGCACTACTATGCGACTAATGTTGCCCTGTTATGTTCATCAGTCTCGTTTGACTGAGGACTCAAAAACATGTATCTTCTCAATGTATATAGATTTAGTCCAGGCTAAAACCGAATCGTTCTTTATATACTTTTAATTACTTAAAACCAAAAATGTATACTTAACTGATTTTAAAACAAAAATAGAAAACTATTCATCAAGTTCGATCACAGTAATGGCCTTGAACCTACCCTTGCCTCCCCCAACCACATCCCTTTGAGAAGCTAATAGACTAATAGCCCAAGGCATGAGATTTAATGTTTTATAAGGGTTGTCATTCACAAAACTCTCGGGCTGCGTCCAGTTCACAGCTTTCGTTTATAAGTCAATTAATTCCTCTATTAGGGATTCTATCCGAATAATAAATTAGGCCGAGTTTTGTGTTTAGAATAAGTTTGCTTCTTCTGCCAAAAAGACCCAGGAAAGTTGATAACTTATTTAACATTGTGAAAGGTTTGAACCCAGGAGTCATTTCAAAAGTGGGTTCAGTTTAACCGTCCGGGTGAACGTAGTCCTGAATAGGACCGTTGTTGTTGACAGTGACTGACGTTTCGACAACCTGTACGGTAGTCATCTTTAGAGTCAAAGTGAGTTGTATCACGTCAGTTGATGGTATTATTCTCTGGTTATTGACCTGATTACGTCGCGATGTTATTGGTCGTCTGTCAGTTAAGCAGTGATGTCATTGGTTGTGAAGACTCGTAATGCAATTGGTGCTTTTCGATCCGTCTATTGTCACAGTCAAACAGTCGTCTATTATTGTCAAACAAATTGTCAGTTGTCCAGTCGTTTTCTCGTAGTTAGTCTTGCTTGATTTCGTCAATTAGTCGTTTGTATGGTGCTGGTAACTGACTACGATTCAGTGGCTTTTGTTCTAAGTTAGTAAACCAGCTTTCTAAAGTGAGTCGTTGATAGTAGTCTTTAGAATACGTAATACATGTCGCAGAGTCCCAGTCGATTTGATGTTTCGTCTGTAAGTGGTGTTCAGCAATGTGATTGTTGACGTAACTATTTCTCATTGCTCGTTTGCGCTCGGTCAGTCGCGTGCTAAGGTCTTTGCCGGTTTTACCAATGTAAGTAGCCTGGCAGTCTCAGCATTTGATCTTGTATACTGCTCCCGGTCTGTCCTTCGGTTTGTCTTTGTCCTTGACGTTCGTAAGTAGTCGTCGTAACGGTGGTTATCGGTTTGTGTGCACTGAACACTTCCCTTTAAAATTCCGAAAATAAGCCCCGGGGCTTATATCTTTCAAAGGCTCTTTTTGATTGCCTTATTTTTGGAGGGGCTTATTTACGGAGGGAAATTTGCGTTTCAAAATCGATTAGGCTAACCTTATAGTTGGAAGTAAATTTACCGTTTTTACTTTGTTTTACGTTGTATTTGAGGGCAATTTTCCAAATACAAGACCCCTGGGGGCTTATATTTGGAGGGGCGATTTAACAGAGGGTATTTTGCGTTACCGGTTTGGGGCTAATTTTTGGAGGGGCTTATACTTGGAGGGGTTTATTTTCGGAATTTTACTGTATTTTGTAAGGTTGTAGTATATGTGTGATAGTTTCAGAGGTGCCTCTGATGCACGGTATAGTCGCTGTCGTAACAGGGACACTCTGCTGTAAAAGCCTTCATGTTCAACTTTCACTTTCGTTCAAATCCCGTGGCGAAGCCTTCACCAATCCAAAAACCGAATAAACAAACCAGCGTCGAATAAAGGAAGATTCTTGATAGCAGCTGTATTTCATTTTAAGACGGCAGAGGAAGAACAAAAATACTAAAAATTTGAAATGTTAAAAGAATTTATCTATATTCCGCCTGTAATTAAGAGCACAAAGGCAGCCATCGATGAATCCCTTCGTGGCATTTTCCTCGACGAAAAATCAAATAAACAATTCAGTTTTGAAAAACGGAAAAAGAAACTTGATGGCAGTTGAATTTCATTTTGTTCCGGCAGAACAAGAACAGGATACTTTCAAAACTTGACTGAAACGAAATGGCAGCAATTGTCGGTAAGTAGTTTATCGGCAAGCAAATTTCTAGATGCTGCAGAGGTTTTCACCTGTCAAAACTTTCGAGACTAGGTTGTTCCTGGAGTGTGACCAAAAGCGTGACCAAGCCCCAAAAAGGAAAGCCTTACAAATATATTTCCGAAAATTGTGGCGTAAGTCGAACACGCGAAACTTTAATCTAGATTTTTAGTCGAGCAACTCCGTTGGTTGCCCCTAAAATGGTTGATTTTGCGCCCAAACGAACCCTAACGTACATGTCTTGGACTCCCTTCCCTACCCCACCGAGATTTTTACCACTACTCCCACAGTCTGCACGAACCTTCGGGCGTTCGCTGACGTCATAACCAAATTTAATTTTCTGGCATCGATAGGTTTCCTATTTTGTTTTAGGTATGGGTCTTCGATGCGCGCGCGCTTTTCCGCTGTAATAAAACTCGTTACTTACTTTGCTCATTTCAGATCTTAACGAGTGTTTGCCTGATCAGAAATCAAAAGAGGATCTTCATCTCACCCACAACTGTCACGCCGATGCCAACTGCACCAACATTAAAGGATCCTTTTACTGCACGTGTCATACGGGATACTCTGGAGATGGAATCATTTGCATCGGTAGTCAGTTGTAGATTTAATTCTAAATAATTTTTTGCTACAATTTCTCTTTAAAATTAAGACAAGGTTAAGACAAGAACACCTGGCAATTGTGAAGCTCGAACTGCTGTCGCCCATTATGTTGTATATAATTATTCCACTGTTGTTTTTCAATATTTTTAAGCTACGTGCAAGGGGCTTGACTTCTTTTATTAACCCTTTTCGTTCTCAAAAGACCTCTAAGTAAGGAGACTCCAGTGTTTTTTTTTTTTACTTAAATTAATGTGTCCGTTGTTTGCTTTCTTCTCTAAAGCCCCATGCAAACGGACACAACATTATAGGAAAACAACTCCCATCATTGTTGGATGTTACATGTTGCGTCCGTTTGCACACCCTGTTGCTTGTTGTTGCGTATTGTTGGGGTTGTTGCGCAAAGTTTGAAACCGGTCAAACTTAAAGCTACGTCCAAACGGACGAAACAACTACCACCAATGTTGCGTGGCACCGGGCTAAAAGTTTGACCGATTTGGCTTTGCGGAAAAACACGCAACAACACCCAATGACATTCAACAGGGTTTGCAAATGGACGCAAGATGTAACATCCAACAATGTTGGGAGTTGTTGGTCAACAATGTTGCGTCCGTTTGCCGGCTGCTTTATATTGTCTGTGATGGTCGGCAATTAATTTTTCACCCAAGCCCTGACATAGAAAACTATTTATTTTGCTTAAGATGTCAACGAATGTAATCCACATGGACTGTCCTCTGAGTACCAACACTTGGCACACACTTGTCATGATGATGCTAACTGTACCAACACCAAAGGATCTTATTACTGCACATGTTTAGTAGGATACTCAGGGAATGGAAGAGATTGCGTAGGTAAGGTGCAAATTTACCCGTCTCTTCGTGGAGCTGTGTTGTTCGAAAACGATATAAAAGAGCTTAAGGGGTTTTTGAGCGACGCAAGTCGACCGAAAGTGAGGCTTTTGCCTTTAACATGCCTTGACGCTAACAAATTTGTATTTAGTAAATGTCTTTCATCTTACATAAACGATTTTTCGCGAAAATAGCTGCATAACTTGCTAAGCATGCAAAAAGTCTACCACCGTTTGAGTCAGTCACTCGATTATTGTATTGTGATCTTTTTCTATCAAGAATCCGAACTCTGCAATTTTATGATGGGATTCAGCAGCTATTGACAGCATATTGTAGTCACTGAGAACTATTTCACGTTTATTTAAGGCGACTCGACCCAGTTTTTTGGGGACGATACCATCCTACTTTGAAGCTCTCTGGTATCCCCACCTTTACTTTTATCGCAAGTCTAACAAAGAGAATGGATAACATATAGATCAATGTACAATATAACATAAAATTTTTGGCGATCGGAATAAATGTCACGTGGTTATAGTACCACGCCCCTTTGAGGTCTGAGTCGAAAATCTGCTGTTGCCGGCATTTTTCCGTGAAAATCTCTCGGCTACACATAGTGCGCATTAGTGGCTTGCGCTGAAAAGAGTTTCACCAAAATCGCAAAGGCCCAATGCGAGAAATTCATGATCAGCGGTTTCCAAATTTAGGTCATAATTTATGCGAAAATGATAAGCAAACTTTACACGATTATATCTAATAAACTGTGAGATTCATCCCTTTATTTTGGGGATCCAGTTTTTTCAGGGCCACAACTGATTAACTAACTACCTGGATTCTGAATTTCATGGTCATTGAAAAACTGTGACATTGTCTTCTACAAGCTCAAACTTGAGTAAACATTGAAGATTTTTAGCGTTTTGGCTGAGTTTGTGCTTTGGGAGTTGTCTATTGTTTCTAGTCTGTCATGATACAGCATTCTTGTTCAGCACGCGTGCAATGACCACACTTGGCTGACTTCCGAATGCTCACCGAGATATGATAATTTTGGTACGGTGAGACAGGCTATGGCGTGATACATAGAGGTTAAACTCACGATTCTTAATCAATTCTCGTGCTTCTTGTGCCTTTGCAAAAAAATCAAATGCTACACACTAAATCTACTTGCTATTAAAAAAATATCATTTTTACAATAATTAAACCAACTCATTACTTATCTTTTTATCTGGTAGTGAAAAAATAAACTACACTTGTGAGCACTGTCAGTTTTTTTGTGACTCTTGGTTTCGCTCTAGAATCTTTCATGCTCGTCTTGCTTAGAGGTAATGCTAAAATTGTTAGCAAAGCCCTTGTACCTCCTGCAGTATACAAAGCGCTGAGGGTGTTCATGTCTAGACGTTACGTTATTTTCACCGTACCAAAATTATCATATCTCGGTGAGCATTCGGAAGTCAGCCAAGCGTGGTCATTGCACGCGTGCTGAACAAGAATGCTGTATAATGACAGTCTAGAAACAATAGACAACTCCCAAAACACAAACTCAGCCAAAACGCTAAAAATCTTCAATGTTTACTCAAGTTTGGCCTTATAGAAGATAATGTCACAGTTTTTCAATGACCATGAAATTCAGAATCCAGGTAGTTAGTTAATCAATTGTGGCCCTGAAAAAATTGGAAGGAAAAAAAACTACGAATTTTTAAGAAAATGCTATTTTCGTGAGAAGGACTCTTAAACGCTGACAAACGTCAGTAAATAGCTAAAACTATAATTTCTTAATGTTTGGCTTGCTCGAAATCGCGCGCATTTACAACGCCCTAAAGCTTTTTGCTGACTTGCAAGGACCCGTCTGTTATAACGATCCCCAAAATAAAGGGATGAATCCTATACTTTATTAGATATAATCGTGTAAAGTGTGCTTATAATTTTCGCATAAATTATGACCTAAATTTGGAAATCGCTGAATTTCTCGCACTGGGTCTTTGCGATTTTGGTGAAACTCTGTTCAGCGCAAGGCACTAATGCGCACTATGCGTAGCCGAGAGATTTTCACGAGAAAATGCCGGCAACAGCAGATTTTCGACTCAGACCTCAAAGGGGCGTGGCATTCTAACCTAGTGACATTTACTGCGATCGCCAAAATTTTATGTTATATTTTAGATTGATCTATATGTTATCCATTCTATGTGCTAGACTTGCGATAAAAGTAAAGGTGGGCATACCAGAGAGCTTTAAAGTAGGATGGTACTGTCACCAAAAAAACTGGGTCGAGTCACCTTAAGCTAAAACGGACTCAAATAAGAACAAATGTAAAACACTTTTTTGCCTATAGATATTGACGAATGTTCATATGGAACACACAACTGTCATTCTGACGCCAATTGCACTAATACCAAAGGATCTTTCTACTGCACTTGTCATACGGGATACTCTGGAGATGGAATCACGTGCGTTGGTGAGTTACGTTTGACTTTTTAAAGTCAAACTTAAAAGCGACTGCTTAAAAGCAGTCATTTGCAATGGTATCCAGTTAGTTGTAAATACAGGTCGTGTTCTTTTGTGATCAAAAGTTTAAAACAACACACATATACACAAAAAAAACTAAAGAACGTCATAAATAAGTTACCAGCATGGGCCAAATTGATGTGACATTTTAAAAAAGGTATTCTTAAATTATGCACCGAGCTCTTATTCATAAATATAATGAGTTTTTTGGGGAAAGAGTTATGCGTATTTAATTGCTTAGTTTAGAAAGGCAAACTACCTGAAATTGTAATTATTATATGAAAATTAAATTACACAGTACACTTAAAATAACAAGTGCTGGAACTCAGTTCAACTATTTTGTCTTACATCAGATGTGAACGAGTGCCATCCAAGTGAATTGTCCTTTGAGTATCAGCACTTAGGTCATATTTGTCATGATGATGCTAACTGTACCAACATCAAAGGATCTTATCACTGCACATGCCTGGAGGGGTACTTAGGGAATGGGAAAGATTGCAGAGGTAAGGCACACATTACCGTTTCTGCATAAAACTGCGTTGTGCCGTGCCCTTTTCCGTTAAAAATCCTCAAAGGCAATTCTTGGCCAGGCATTTTTGAATGGCCACTCAAAGCTCCTTGTAGTATCAGCGAACGAACGAAATTCACAACGTTCTTAACACTCCTCTGCTATTAGATATTGACGAGTGTACATCTGGAACTCACAATTGTAACGCTGATGCCAACTGCACCAACACCAAAGGATCGTTCTCCTGCAGCTGTCATACGGGATACTCTGGAGATGGAGTGGTATGTGTCGGTGAGTTATTAAGTCTGGAACAATTTTCCATGAAATTTATTTACACTACCACAATATCAGTGATTTTAATCCACTGATTAAGTTTTGCGTGATACAATTGGCTATTTTGAGTCACGTGGTAGCAGATCGGAGGGCGGGTATCAAGCAATAAACCCCGTCAGTGTCGATATTTGCCTTAAAATTTTTCAGTGACAAGAAAGCATGGCAAAGTCAGCACAGTGAGTCTCTTTTCAGTTTTTATCTTCTTTAATAAAGTCAAATGGAAGCAGTAAAGACAAACTCGTTTTGTATAATCCAGTTACACTAAAATTATGAGCTAGTCGGAAAATGACAGTTCCGGAAAATGCAAAGAAATCAGTAAAATGATGCTATAAATCGAAGATGAGCAAAGTATGCGAATTAATATTAAAGTATTCCTACAGAAACTTGAATACAATGTTTTGCGCAGTCATAGCTGTCAGCTATGGAAAAAAAATACTACAAAGTGTTTAAAGTAAGCCATTTTTGCGTTACAGCATGGAGAAACCATGAAAGCGTATAAATTGATCGAGTTATACAGTGCGCAACCAACTATAGAGGAACAGTTCGAGTCATCTTTGATTATAAAGGTGATTTATAACTCAAGTAAATTCCGGCCAGTTCAACCTGTTCTTAAAGCTGGGCCTCATTAGTTCTTTTCTTTGTATGACTTCCTTAGCCTACGCCATTCTCAGCAACTAAGCCAGATTTTGCCAACGGTCCACTAACGTAAATCCTTCAATTGCTCCAGATTTTTCAAATTAAGCTTACGTGTTTCATAGTTGTAATGACTTTTCAGGCCCTTGCAGCGGCAGGCAGTCATGGTTGGATTCTTCTTACTTATCCATTGGAAACGTTTTATTTGAGTAGTTTCCGAACAGTGCTGTTGGTAAAATATAAACTAAAAGCGCTGCTTTTTCGAGTTTTGATTCGTGGGGCGTTGCGACAGTTCATTTTGAAATGACAGCCTGTCAAGCGCTGGTCCAATTACAGTTTCAATTAAAAAAATCAACCAATCAATGAGCTTGTTTGCGTCATTTGCACGGGCACTCACCACTTGTTTTTCTTTCTCTCCTAACATGTTATAGATGTGAAAAACTAATCAGAGGATTATTAAATAAATAACCCCTTTCTGGCTTGCTGAAATATCGGATGATAATGCCCTTGGCTGAGAGAAGCACAAATGTTTATTTTTCGGACAATCTCTCCGCCGCAGGCATTATCCTCAGATATATCAGCCGCCGGAAGGGGTTTATCTACTAAATAACTAAAAAAATAATAATAAACTAGAAATAAAAATGGCGAATCAAGTTTACACACAACAGACGTACACCTTTATGTTTCTGATCTTACTTGTTGATTACGAGGTACACTGTTCTAAACTGAACATGTAACCCCATGCATTTTATTTTGTCTGGTTTTACGCAGATAGTAATGAATGTCACGAAGACCGTCACAACTGCCACGCAGATGCCAACTGCACCAACACCAAAGGATCGTTCTACTGTACGTGTCATACAGGATACTCTGGTGATGGAGTCACGTGTCAAGGTAAGCAAAGGCTCTTTTTTAAAAAAATGATCGGTAGCCTGGGTCGAAAATGTCGGCGCTAGCACTTCTGGGATTATTTTTGGAGATGCGAAAGCCAAGATCAATGAATTCAAAACACTTTATTTCAACTCTTCCTTGATCTCGGGTTACCATAAACACAATGAAATAGGAAATGAAATATAACCAAATCCACCAGTTATTTCTTATTGGAACAGAAAAGCTACAAACAACAATTTATGTGCTATTCGCTTAAATTCCACCTACAGTACTGCACAATGTGTAGTCTCTATCTCCTAAACGCTTCCATAAACGCTCACGCACATTCCGCTTTTCCAAAATGAGCAAAAAAACGGGAACAGAAATAGTGTTGACAAAGCTAATATTAGTGATAACACAACTCTTACTTCCCATCACTTCTTGTTTCTCAATAGATGAAAAAGAATGTGAAACTGGAATTCATAACTGCCATTATGATGCAAACTGCACTAATACGAAAGGATCATTCCATTGCGCATGTCTCGATGGGTACGCTGGTAATGGTATCTCTTGTTTAGGTAAGTCTCTTGTTTAGGAGAACGCTTAGGCTCGTCAGTGTATTAGTAACGGGATTAAAATTTAAAAAAAATTACGACTTAAGTGAAACTCCTGATCCATTTAACTGTCTTAAAACATGGTCTAGGTCCTATTTTCTTTGCTTGAGTTTGAAGAACAAACGCAAGAAATACAGAAAGGATAGACTTTCTCTGCATGAAATAATTTTAATTTAGATGCAACTGTTGCAAACCATATCAGCGAATCCAAACTTTGGATTAAGGTACTCTCTTAAACGTAGGAAATATACTAGACTTGATCTAATGTTGTGCATGAGAGTCAGCGCTGCAGCTAAATACTCACGCAAAGAAATAATACATGAAATAATATATCCTACATATACTTTTTCCAATAATGCCTTGCCCAGGAAAACTGTCATTTGTCCAATTTGCGCTACTAATAACTTCCTGATGTGAAGATATTAATTAAACTGCTTCACTCAGTCATGTCTCAGAGACGAATTTAAACTTTCTTGAATTCCACAAATAACGTTTGTTCAGGTAATAAGCCGTTCAATTTCAGACGTTGAAGAATGTGCAACAGACATCGACAATTGTCATGTTGATGCCAACTGTACCAACACTAAAGGATCATTTTACTGCACGTGTCACAAGGGTTACTCAGGAGATGGTGTTCGTTGTGTGGGTATGCGCTGAGTATTTTCTTCTTAGTGATCTAACAAAACTGTGATTAGAAAACAAAAATACTAATAGTCATTATTTAAGTCTTTAAGGCTTCGTCACCCTCAATCAGCAAAGTGCAATCATGGTTAACAAACATATGCAACAGAATGCAATGACGCCAACGGTGAATCACTTTTGCGTCGCATTTTTCTGTGATTTTTGTCATCGCTGATTTTCGTTTTAAGGGACCGAACTTTTAAGGTTTTAATTCATTACCCATCCTGCAACAATTTGTGAACAAAACAAACGGCTGTGCACGGTCAGGCCTCTACGAGCTCCCAACATAAACTACAGCAACTTTGTTTCTATCTCTGACGATTGCCGGCTTTCATAACCGTCTCCTCTACAGATAGTGATGATTTTTCTACTAATTCAAAGATTCCAAACACCGCCACATAAAAAGAAAATTAGATTAATTGTTAGCGAAATATCTCTTTAGAAGTCACTTAAAAATGGAACTTTGATTCAGTTTCTTATGTTTAGACATCGAGGAATGTGCCACAGATACGGACTATTGTCACGCTGACGCCAACTGTACCAACACCAAAGGGTCATTTTACTGTACATGCAATACAGGATTTTCAGGAGATGGAGTCACGTGTCTCGGTGAGTTGGTATATCATCCATCAACGGGGAGTCAATCTTCGTTATCATAAAAAATATTCCGCGAAATCGTAATTATTCGTAAAGCTACTATTTACCGAGATTTAAAAAATAGCAAGAACGCTTTTTGATAGGTTAGTCTCGCTTTCTTGGCCTGGAGATTATATAAGAATTATGACAAGCCGGAACAGAATTTCCTCGCTAAAAGTTTTTCTCGTCCCACTTTTTCGACGGTCCATATTTACTTTTTATTGCGTATTCGACAATCTTGTTTCGTACGCGTGCATAAATACACGAAAATCAAAGGCTTCGATTCGAGAGAAAATACATTATTGCCAAAATACGAAAACGTGAAAAACTTGGCGCCTTGTTTCAGTCATCGCCGAAAATAATCCGCATGCTTATTACAAGACTCAATTTGCATACAATGAAAGTTTACAACACCTGGCCAGTTAGCCTCACCATGGAAGTTTTGCTCATAAAGATTCTTTTTTTTCCCCGACCACTGATTGGGGGCGAAGTATTCAGCCAGTTGTTCTAGAGTAATCAACGCTTTCAAGCGATAGAATTCATAGACCGACCTGTTCCGGAAAAAGCTCGACATCTTTCGCATCAATCTTTCCTAAGCTTCTGTAACCTTCAGTGCTTCACAAAATATGCATGGAGCGAGGCATGGAGGTCTCACACGTCGCGATTCTTATTCCCAGTTTCCACGGTCTCCTAGGAACATCTGGGACCATGAATTACCATTTGGCGCGCTCACACGAAAAAAAAAAACGGTTGCGTTTTTAGAGTCTCGCTCTGCTAAAGCAAGCTGGACTAATAGACCACCTTCACCATGGCGTTATTTCACCACTAACACCAGAATCCTTTAGGGGTTTGCTTTCTTGTGAAAACTAGGGCTCTTGTTATTTTACCCTCACTGAACTACGAAATTTAAGTGTTAAAGAAAAAACAAACTGAATTCTGGTAGTAGTAGTAAACAGAGGTCATCGTTCAATTGGCCTGTTGTTTCAGTATATACCCTGGAAGTGATCTCTGCAGTTTAAACTGTTTAAAACGATTTGTTTCACGGTCAATTCGACCTATAGCTCTTTTGAGCATGATCAAGATTGTGTGTAACGTAAACATTTCATGCGCAAAAGTTAGATCTTCACGGAGTTTTCATGGTGCATTGTCTATCATAGTTGTAATCCTTATCCTCAAAATTATAAATTGTACTCCAACTGAAGAAAAAATGCAGAGCTTTTCTTTACTTCTGTCAACTCGCCAAGTTGGTGAAGGAGGTTTGTTTCGTTGCCGCTCTTAAAAATCAGTGCTGAGAACGACGTCGTTAGCGTCGGCTTAGTACTATTTTGTCTTGTTTACCAGCTGACATAAAGAATTTTCGCAACCAATTGTTCGATTTTTCCCTTATTAATTAACTTCCTTTTCCGGGCAAAATTTGTTAGGATATCCCAAATTCACAAAACGTAAGACGGATATCCATCAGGAAATTGAGCAATTTTAATTTTCAGTGGACAAAAACCTTGAACCAGAATATTTTAAGCTATTTCGCATTCTTCAAGAGCTATAAATGTAATAAGTTATCGAAATAACTGCAAAGACAAATTTCAAAGGAATTGAGAAAACACAGGTAAAAACGTTTCATTTTGTGAAATTATTTGAAGCTTTTGAAGTTTGTTTTCTGGGGCTGCCATAAGAACCTTTTCTTTGGAGTTATTTTATATAGCTTATTACATTTATAGCCTTCGAAAAGGGTAAAAAAGAATGCAATATAATTGAAATTATTCTGGTTCAAGGGTTTTGTCTACTGAAAATTAAAATTACTCAATTTCCTAATAGAATACGTCACTCTTAAGCTGTACACATTGCATGGATTAACAAAATTCATATACAGTAAATCCTTACCCCCCAAAAAAACATCCACGCTAGGATAGCCTTGGTTTTGAGGAGGAGAGAGGTCCCTATGAACGAGATTGCTGTTTTGGGACACCAACCAAAATGGCGTTTGATACGGCGGCAGGTTCAAATGCTTTAAATGAAGCTGCAACTTATTCGGTAAATACTTAAGCTACTACCCCCCTCCCCCTCCCACAGGGTAGGTGTATAGCGCTAGATATATACCTCGACACTACTCGTTTGGTCTATATCCACCACCATTCACATTTAAGGAATAGTTGTATGATATCCCGAGAGAGTGTGAACTAGATTGCTTAAGAGACTATACCTCTGAGAATTTATATTCGAATTTAAAATAGAATATTTATGTTTGTGTCTCACATTTACCGAGTCCCTTACTAAAACCTTGAATACTCTTTTCAGCGGTAATAATATATGCAGGTATGCTAATCTACAACTTACACCAACCTTAATTCTTATTGCTTCATTAACTTTTCGGTAGATAGACAACTCAAAATTTTCCCATATATTTAGATGTGGACGAGTGTTTTCCAGATCAGATTTCAGAAAAATACAATCATCTTGCTCACAACTGCCACGTTGACGCTAATTGCACCAACACCAAAGGATCTTTCTACTGTACTTGTCATACGGGGTACTCTGGAGATGGAGTCACGTGTATAGGTATATAATTTATTTAAGTGCGTATCTTGAGGTAATCATGGGAAGCGAAAATGTGTACCCTGGCTCCAGAGGTCCATGCTCAAAATACCTAATATGAAATAAACCGTACTTACGATTTGCGATTTGATAAGGCTCCCGAGACGGACCTCTGGTCACACAAGCAAGCAACCTCATTTCCATGCGAGAAATCAGTTCAGAATCTGAACTGGGTCGCCGATAGGCTACTCCCACGTCCGCAGGGAATTAACGCTGTAACAGTGAACTTGATTGGCTGCATCAAAAAACTTCACCGCATGAGATTAAAAACCGGTTGCAATTGCGATGTTCATAACTGAACAATATAATCCCGCGTTGTAATTCGGAGGTCTCGGCTTTCATGTTTCGTTATGGAAGTGTGGCTAAGCAATCTCTGACTAAACTTCGAAATAATTTAAACGAACATCGGACAACTGAATCAACGTTGCTCAAGGAAGAAGCCTTGTTTGAATTTTTCCTACCAAAGGACGTACGTTGAATAAATAAATAAATAAATAAATAATACAAGAATTTATAAAGCGCCATTTCCGTGAGCTCAATGGCTTTTTACAATAATCGTTATTCTAAAAAAAAATAAAACAAGAACGCTCGTAGTACCGTTGAGTCTCGCTTGCTTGGAGATAAGTTTTGTTGTCAAAGGCGCCGGTGCTGTTATACTAACTTTCGTTTGGAATACAAAACGAGTGTTATATGTCATAATGTAAATACTCAAAAAGTAAAAATTGCAAGGAGAAACAGGCCGCACATCTTAGCCTCGGTGTGAAACCTTTGAAAACCTTATACATATTAATATTGCTCCACTGAGGAGTACTCTTTCAGGGATTTGACACTCAAAAAATTGAACGATAATTTTTATCGGTATCACGGGCCCATGACTCTGTTAGTAAAAATATACATAGCTTCTTTGTACCGGACCAAGATACGGCTCGGTACAGTATATGTTCAGCACAGGAAAAATGTGTAAGTTTAGCAGAACCTTATACAACTAACAGTTAATTCAGTTCGCGTATATTCCTGCTGAATTTGTTGTCCGTTTTATAAGATATCAATATAGCGTGAAAGTGGTTACATTTTCCATAGCTGCTTAGTATCTACTTTTAATATCTCCGTACAGTCTCACAGTATAATGTTTAGAGTTGTATACAGCATGCATTTTAGATAGATCGATGGATGGATGGACGGACGGACAGATGGATGGATAAGAACTTTATATTAGCACGATAAAAGGATCAGCATTGCTGGTGGGGTCGTGCATACAACAATTACAAGAAAAACTAGGAGTACTGAAAGCAAATGTACAATTGACAAATTAAAAATTGTCGGTTAAAGTTTTTCTTTTATTACAGTATCACTGGGATAAGGCGTTTCATTTTCCAGGAAATTTTCACTTTCTCGTCAAAACAATCACTGACTCAGACAGACCCGGATTAGTTTACTTGAATTTAGTGTTCAGTATAGCGAACGGGGTTATGTTCCGTGAATTTATCTACAGTCTGCGGCCCACATTACCACTGATCCACGATTTATTTATTTATTTCATTTTCAAGTTCTTTTTAACCGATCCTCGATCTCTGATTCCTCGGTCCTCGATCCTAATTTTCCAGTAAACCTTGAAGTTGTGATCAGTTGTTCTAAAATAATCAACACTTTCAAGCGATAGAATTCTTGGACCAACCCGTTCCGGAAAAGCTCGATATGGAATTTCTATTCTATGGACATAAAGTGCTGCAAGTAGAGTGCGCGGATAGTCAAGTTCAAAGCTACCCGTATAAACACATCCCTGACACATACGTAACGTTAGGGTGGATTTCCACTGACGCGTTTTTGGCTCCAAACGTTAACGCACGTAAATTTTAATCACGTAAATAAAATAGAGGTAAGATGTAAAGTGTTGAGATTAAACGTCAAGTTGAGCGAGTTTCTACCTTTACGCTTACATAATTGTACGTGCGGCCTTTCATACATTGCCTCTATTTTATTTGCGAACGCAAATTTTACGCACGTACGCACGTAAAAATTACGTGACAGTGGATACTTGATATCTCAAGTATTTATAAAGTGCACATGTGTCATTTCAGTCATCGCCGAAAATATACCGCATGCTCATCACGAGACTCATTTGCATACAGTGAAAGTCGCTACGATTCTTATTCCCAGTTTCGACGGTCTTCGCTAGGAACGCCCGCCCTACAAAGTAGGTCCCACCGACAAAAAAAAAAAGAAACGACTGCATTTTTAGAGTCTCGCTCTGCTAAAGCAAGCTCGACTAATAAATAAAAATATTTGACTTATTACAGAGAAT
The DNA here is from genome assembly GCF_958299795.1 of Porites lutea. Taxonomy (NCBI): domain Eukaryota; kingdom Metazoa; phylum Cnidaria; class Anthozoa; order Scleractinia; family Poritidae; genus Porites; species Porites lutea. The sequence continues at coordinate 11,645,171 of NC_133209.1, forward strand.
ATATGAATGAATGTGATGATTTGCTGCTATGCTTTGTCTTGCTGGGTTCATCCATGATGGTGATTCTCACGGACAGTACCCTGGGTGCAAAAGGTTTTTTTTTTTTCGTAATTCCTGATAGTTCGCCTTGCGGTTTATTTGCCAAAAAATGCAGCAGAATAATGTTTTGTTTGGCATGGCCGTTTTGCCTGGCAATATTTAGTTTGACCTCAGACCTGGTGCAGTAATACAAGTGTCGAAGAGCGGAAATTCTTTTTATCCTTTTGACTTCTAAAAACATACGGAGTGTGTACTTCTCAGCTGACTTCTGTCCTTTTTATATACTTGAAACTTGAAGCATATTTTTTTGGAAAAGAATTTGTAACAATTTTTAATAGCACTTTCCTTTCTAAGTATGCTTTCTCGCAATTCTTTTTTCATGCATCGCAGACAAAGAGTCACGTACGATCAAATCTCAGCTGTCAGCGTCAATGAAAAAAAACATGCACATTAGCTCCAAACCGGTTCTGATGAGATATATGATCCTAAAATTGCACGAAAATGAGACTCGTAGTTCCTGTGACCTGAGGTTACTTTTTTTCTCTCGGCGCCTCGTTGACGCGGCTTCGCCGCGAACCATCAGTATCGATAAGAAAAAAATATCCTCTGTAACCCAGGGTAGAAAATGTGTTACTTGGTCTACTGAAATCGTCAGGGCTATTAAAGACCTATTGTAGGCTAAATGTGAGCTAAGTACCTAAACCAGGAGCCATAATAGGGATAGGAGACCGCAAGCGCGGGGTCCACGCGGCTCCATCGAAATAGCCAAATGTACTATTTTAGACAAACTGCGCCACCCTCAACGTCACAAACTCGCGCAGGAATCCGCGAGTTTGCGCGGCTTTTATGTGGAATTTCAGTAGATGGGCGATCGTTTTGCGACTTTATTTGAGTGCTTTCTGAACTTTCCAAGTGCTTCGTATCTTGAAAGACGATGCATGCACGGTGGAAGAATGAGCCAGTGTTATATAAACATTACTAGAAATACGTTTATAGTAAAAACCTCGCTAATCTGTAATGGGCCAGCAGTAAGAATAAAGGGAAACAAGCCAAGGGGAAGATATGATTAAAAGCAAAAACAAAACGATAAAATATACAACATAAGAAAAAACAGCTTAGCTGAGTCGAACCTGGACTATCTACATGGAAGGTCGGCGACTAGACTACTGCGCCACGCTGCCAAGCCAACGTTAAAGGGAAAAACTATCATATGGAAAGTATTATTTTCGTGAAATTCTACCGGTAGACGCTGTTCGAAGCTGGTGGAGCTGTATCATTAATTCAAAGATATATTTGAGGAAAATTAGCTATAATAATTATTCGTTGTTATTGCTGCTAACTCTCCGCCCTCATTTTCCCCGAAATTTTTTTGGTCTGTGTCGTCCGGACGAAATATTCATCGGAAGACATCTCCGACATCTTTTCGGCACTGAATTTGTCAAAAACATTCTCACTGCACGGTATTTAACATAAGCAGAATCACATTCACGGTTCTCCTCAAGGTCTTGCCTCAAAATCAGAAGAGGCGATGATGGAATTTATTCATCTGCTACGGAGATAATTTCCAACGCCATCCTTTGCGCAGCGCCCTCGCAAAAGATGCGTGCGCTTTGTGACACAAGATGGCACAATTTGTGCTAAAAATATCGCATTTGGCTATCACGATGGAACCAACCGCATTACTGGAAAAGGTATCCAGTTGCGGTCTCCTACCCCGATTATGGCTTCTGGCCTAAACATTAACTTACGTTTTTCCCTTTATCTACTGAATTTTAAAAGTGTTAATTACCAACTCCAGATTTGGGATTTAGCATACTGTTGCGCTTCTCATTCGTAAGAGATGGAGCGCTATGCTGATCACGTTGTTCATTTGGGCCTCAACAGATATAAATGAATGCCATCCATCTGGGTTGTCCTCTGAGTATCACCACTTGGCTCACATCTGTCATGATGATGCTAACTGTACCAACACTAACGGGTCTTATTACTGCACATGCCTGGAGGGGTACTCTGGACAAGGTGAACATTGCTCAGGTAAGATTCTCAGAATGGCAAGTGTTTGTACACTTCTCATAACTGGTTGTTACCACCAAAATCTAAGACATCTTTCAATTGCTATCGAGGAGGATAACACCCGACAAAAACAAATATGGCGTCTTCCCGAGAGTTTCTCATGTCATGTTATGTTAAACCCCATTGTCAAACTCTTCTACTGGTCAAGTTTTTATGACGTCAAGGGAAGAATTATCAAAGGGTGAAATTGACATTAAACAGAATATCAAAATTTCCAGTAGGATGGCCCAACCAACCAGAAACTGGATTCTTTTTTTAACTAGACATTGATGAATGTTCTTCTGGAAGCCACAACTGCCATGCTGACTCTAATTGTACCAACATCAAAGGATCGTTTTACTGCACGTGTCATGAGGGATATTCTGGAGATGGAGTCACGTGTGTGGGTAAGCTAATCTGCAATTTAGTATTATTTTTAAAAGGAAAGTTATTCGGAACTATCTGAATTTTCTTCCAAGTTTTTCGGTGGCTTCTGTCCACTAGTATTAGAGCAACTAAAAGTCCGTTTGTTCTCCTCCCTCAGAAGTTCGTGCGCTGTTGCCGACATCTCTGAGGATTTGGCATCTCATTTGGGAGGAATATCATGATTTGGGCAATGGATAATTCAACAGCATGCTGAAACAAAAGATCATGGTATTTATCCCAGAGGTGCCAGAATCTTCGAGCATGGCACAGCTATCTACGGTAAGAGGCTTTTCTTGGAATCGTGGCACTCCACCATGAACAGCGACGCCCAAAATTAGATGAAAGCGTTCTTGGGAGCTTACCATGGGGGTTAATAAAAAATCAGGGTCGCTACCAACAACGCAGGAAGTTGTAAGCGACAGCCCCAATAAACCTTTTACTATGTTAAGCTCTGCTGAAGGCTAGGTGGACAGAAGTCACCCAACAGGAATAATAAGATCGCTTTAAAACAACTTTGGTCTTCCAAAAATGTCTGCTACCGATCCACATCAGTTAATTAAACGATCAGGTGCGATGTTGAATAGATCAAACGAAATCGGCTCAACCAACGTAACTTTCTTCTGTATTTACCTTATTTCGTTCAAAGACATATCTGAATGCGACGAAGAAACCCTAGCTATCCATCACAAGAGCTACGCCCACATCTGTCACGCGGATGCCAACTGTACTAACACTAAAGGATCATTTTACTGCACTTGTCATACGGGATACTCTGGAGATGGCTTTATTTGTACAGGTATAAATAAAACGCATGCATTATACAGGTTACTATGATACCTATCGGCCAACTTAAACATAATTATCGCTTTTTTTCACTGTTTTCAGATGTAAACGAGTGTTCACCAGATCAGTTATCTGTTGAATACCAGGATCTTTCGCACAACTGTCACCCTGATGCCAATTGTACCAATACCAAAGGTTCTTTTTACTGTACGTGTCTTACCGGTTATTTTGGTAATGGAGTTATATGTCAAGGTACGTTTGCAGGGGCATCTTTCAGTTAGACCATTACTGGGAGTCTGCTATGATGCTTGTCGGTTATCGAGACTGTGGTCGATCGATATCATAGTTGTGTTTGCGATATGGCCTTTGAAGCCTATATTCGCGCTATTTGCTTTTTCCGTTAAAGGGAAGTAGAAACTTTAAAAGAAGAAGGGAATTTAAGAAGCTTTTATAGAGTAGCAGCAAGTGTAGTAAGAGAAGTTTTGCGTGGAAGAAAGGTACGCCACTAAGTTAAATCCATTTGGCCTCTAACATATTGCTCGTAAGTCCTTTTGGCAGGTTCTTTGACATGACGTAAAACTGTACTCGCGAGCACATCAAACTTGGGAGCTTGAGAATCTAATAATTCCAATTTTATTAACACACACTATAACACCACACTAAACTGAAATTTCAAAAACGTTGGTCGGCTAATTAAACCGCGACCTCAACCTAGCGGTTTGAAAGAAGCAAAGCGTAACTACGAATTGAACGCCTCTTAAGGGCGCGTTTGTAATGTTTTTGGCTAAGCATCGGAAGAACACTCCAATCAGTGATGGCTTTAATATGTATTTTTTATGTATTGTTAACGCTTTTTTTAAAAAAAAAGAAGCATTTATCAATTGTAGAATTTTGAAGATGCCCAAGTTTAGTAAACACAGGTAATATAATGTCTTGGTGTTCTTTCAAAATAAGCCAAAAAAGACAATCAAATATTTGATCTCATGAACAGCATAATAATACTCCGCAAGCCCTGAAAATGTACATTGGGTACGTTATCTATCGGTTATCTCTAGCAGATACAATTTAAAAATGTACCTTGGAATCGTATTTGTTTTTTATCTTTAAACGTGAGGAAACTGATTCTATCTTTCGTCTGGAAATCTTTTTTTTTACTTTCTGGAATACCGAGAAGTGTGTGCCTTAAAAGAACGGTTACAAACTTCAAGATTGTTCGTTGCCTAATGAGGCAGTCTTTTTAAAGTTTTATAAAGCTTCCCAGACCATTAAAGATCCCGGAGAAATGCCAGAAAAAAACTCCATCAAACTCCTGATCCATATTATGCCCTTCTAGACCTTTCACGTTTGCTGAACGATTTTTAAAGTTATTTATCCTGAAACTTCAAAGGTATATATATATATATATATAAATATATAAATATATATTTGAAAAGTACGGCTTCGTTGAGTTATGTTTTATTTTGAAGGTACATGCACGAGGATGGTCGGACAAAAGGCCAGTTTCGAATTATCAAAATTCACACTTTGTTCCACGCTGAGAGGAATAAAACAAAAGAAGTGAATCATTCATGACTGAATCTCAATGCGTTTTCTTTGACTTGAAATGCCCCTCGTATCGGTGCCAAGTATGAATTTTTAAAAAATGTTCGAAACTAGCCTATCATGTTTAGTATAAAGGTACATATTTTAAGCCGGGTTGTCATAATTACCCGTTATAAAGACGAAAATTACGGGTAGATAGCAACTTTTTTCAAGTAAAGTTAGGCAACGGTGGTATAATTTCCGTTTGTGTTGCACTAGATTGTTGAATTGATCTTTTAACCATCGTAGTTTCGCACGAGACATATATTTGTCAACCAGAAAGTCATCCACTTACGTTCTAGACATCGAAGAATGTGCTGCAGGAAAAGACGATTGTCATGTAAATGCAAACTGCAACAACACTAAAGGATCATTTTACTGTACGTGTTACCATGGCTACTCAGGAGATGGAGTCACGTGTGTTGGTAAGTACTGACGTTTTCCTGACAGAAGGGTGTCGGGAAAAACACCTGGCACTGATCATACGTGACAAAATCCGCCGCGCCTAAGCTAATGAAGAAAAGTCTCCTGGAAGGCTCCATACAATTCCTTATAACAAAATTATAAGGAATTGTATGGAGCTCTCCGGGATACT